>NW_021703785.1:37887328-38154841 GCF_005190385.1 Monodon monoceros
CAGTTTTCCAAGCACCACTTACTGAAGAGGCTGTCTTTTCTCCATTGTATATTCTTGCCTCCTTTATCAAAGATAAGGTGACAATATGTGTGTGGGTTTATCTCTGGGCTTTCTATCCTGTTCTATTGATCTACATTTCTGTTTTTGTAGCAGTACCATACTGTCTTGATTACTGTAGCTTTGTAGTATAGTATGAAGTCAGGGAGCCTGATTCCTCCAGCTCCGTTTATCTTTCTCAAGATTACTTTGGCTATTTAGTGTCCTTTGTATTTCCATACAAATTGTGACATTTTTTGTTCTAATTCTGTGAAAAATGCCATTGGTAGTTTCATAGGGATTGCATTGAATATGTAGATTGTTTTGGGTAGTATAGTCATTTTAACAAGGTTGATTCTTCCAGTCCAAGAACATGGTATATCTCTCCATCTGTTTGTGTCATCTTTGATTTCTTTCATCAGTGTCTTATAGTTTTCTGAGTACAGGTCTTTTACTTCCTTAGGTAGGATTATTCCTAGGTATTTTATTCTTTCTGTTGCAATAGTTAATTGGATTGTTTCCTTAATTTCTCTTTCATATTTTTCATCATTAGTGTATAGGAATGTAAGAGATTTCTGTGCATTAATTTTGTATCTAGCTACTTTACCACATTCATTGATTAGCTTTAGTAGTTTTCTGGTAGCATCATTAGGATTCTCTAGGTATAGTATCATGTCACCTGCAAACACAAACAGTGACAGTTTTACTTCTTCTTTTCAGATTTGGATTCCTTTATTTCTTTTTCTTCTCTGACTGCTGTGACTAAAACTGACAAAACTATGTTGAATAATAGTGGTGAGAGTGGGCAACCTTGTCTTGTTCCTGATCTTAGTGGAAATGGTTTCAGTTTTTCACCATTGAGAATGATGTTGGCTGTGGGTTTGTCATATATGGCCTTTATAATGTTGAGGTAAGTTTGTTCTATGTATGCCTACTTTCTGTTTTTTTTTTTTTTTTTATCATAAATGGGTGTTGAATTTTGTCAAAAGCTTTTTCTGCATCTATTGAGATTATCATATGGTTTTTATTCTTCAGTTTGTTAATATGGTGCATCACACTGATTGATTTGCATATATTGAAGAATCCTTGCATATCTGGGATAAACCTCACTTGATCATGATGTATGATCTGTTTAATGTGCTGCTGGAATCTGTTTGCTAGTATTTTGTTGAGGAATTTTGCATCTATGTTCATTAGTGATATTGATCTGGAGTTTTCTTTCTTTGTGACATCTTTTTCTGGTTTTGGTATCCGGATGATGGTGGCCTCGTAGAATGAGTTTGGGAGTGTCCCTCCCTCTGCTATATTTTGGAAGATTTTGAGAAGCATAGGTGTTAGCTCTTCTCTAAATGTTTGATGGAATTCACCTGTGAAGCCATCTGCTTCTGGACTTTTGTTTGTTGGAAGATTTTTTTTTTTAACATCTTTATTGGGGTACAATTGCTTTACAATGGTGTGTTAGTTTCTGCTCTATAACAAAGTGAATCAGTTATATATATACATATGTTCCCATATGTCCTCCCTCTTGCGTCTCCCTCCCTCCCACTCTCCCTATCCCACCACTCCAGGCTGTCACAAAGCACCGAGCTAATATTCCTGTGCCATGCGGCTGCTTCCCACTAGCTATCTACCTTACTACGTTTGTTAGAGTGTGTATGTCCATGACTCGCTCTCGCCCTGTCAAAGCTCACCCTTCCCCCTCCCCATATCCTCAAGTCCGTTCTCCAGTAGGTCTGCGTCTCTATTCCCGTCCCACCCCTAGGTTCTTCATGACATCCTTTTTTTTCTTAAATTCCATATATATGTGTTAGCATACGGTATTTGTCTTTTTCTTTCTGACTTACTTCACTCTGTATGACAGACTCTAAGTCTATCCATCTCATTACAAATAACTCAATTTCATTTCTTTTTAAGGCTGAGTAATATTCCATTGTATATATGTGCCACATCTTCTTTATCCATTCATCCGATGATGGGCACTTAGGTTGTTCCCATCTCCGGGCTATTGTAAATAGAGCTGCAATGAACATTTTGGTACATGACTCTTTTTGAATTATGGTTTTCTCAGGGTATATGCCCAGTAGTGTGTTTGCTGGGTCATATGGTAGTTCTATTTGTAGTTTTTTAAGGAACCTCCATACTGTTCTCCATAGTGGCTGAACCAATTCACATTCCCACCAGCAGTGCAAGAGTGTTCTCTTTTCTCCACACCCTCTCCAGCATTTATTGTTTCTAGATTTTTTGATGATGGCCATTCTGACTGGTGTGAGATGATATCTCATTGTAGTTTTGATTTGCATTTCTCTAATGATTAATGATGTTGAGCATTCTTTCATGTGTTTGTTGGCATTCTGTATATCTTCTTTGGAGAAATGTCTATTTAGGTCTTCTGCCCATTTTTGGATTGGGTTGTTTTTTTGTTATTGAGCTGCATGAGCTGCTTGTAAATTTTGGAGATTAATCCTTTGTCAGTTGCTTCATTTGCAAATATTTTCTCCCATTCTGAGGGTTGTCTTTTGGTCTTGTTTATGGTTTCCTTTGCTGTGCAAAAGCTTTGAAGTTTGATTAGGTCCCATTTGTTTATTTTTCTTTTTATTTCCATTACTCTAGGAGGTGGGTCAGAAAGGATCTTGCTATGATTTATGTCATAGAGTGTTCTGCCTACGTTTTCCTCTAAGAGTTTGATAGTTTCTGGCCTTACATTTAGGTCTTTAATCCATTTTGAGCTTATTTTTGTGTATGGTGTTAGGGAGTGATCTAATCTAATAGTTTTACATGTACCTGTCCAGTTTTCCCAGCACCACTTATTGAAGAGGCTGTCCTTTCTCCACTGTACATTCCTGCCACATTTATCAAAGATAAGGTGTCCATATGTGCGTGGGTTTATCTCTGGGCTTTCTATCCTATTCCATTGATCTATCTTTCTGTTTTTGTGCCAGTACCATACTGTCTTGATTACTGTAGCTTTGTAGTATAGTATGAAGTCAGGGAGCCTGATTCCTCCAGCTCCTTTTTTCATTCTCAAGATTGTTTTGGCTATTCGGGGTCTTTTGTGTTTCCATACAAATTGCGAAATTTTTTGTTCTAGTTCTGTGAAAAATGCCAGTGGTAGTTTGATAGGGATTGCATTGAATCTGTAGATTGCTTTGGGTAGTAGAGTCATTTTCACAATGTTGATTCTTCCCATCCAAGAACATGGTATATCTCTCCATCTATTTGTATCATCTTTAATTTCTTTCATCAGTGTCTTATAATTTTCTGCATACAGGTCTTTTGTTTCCTTAGGTAAGTTTATTCCTAGATATTTTATTCTTTTTGTTGCAATGGTAAATGGGAGTGTTTTCTTGATTTCACTTTCAGATTTTTCATCATTAGTATATAGGCATGCCAGAGATTTCTGTGCATTAATTTTGTATCCTGCTACTTTACCAAATTCATTAATTAGCACTAGTAGTTTTCTGGTAGCATCTTTAGGATTCTCTATGTATAGTATCATGTCATCTGCAAACAGTGACAGCTTTACTTCTTCTTTTCCAATTTGGATTCCTTTTATTTCCTTTTCTTCTCTGATTGCTGTGGCTAAAACTTCCAAAACTATGTTGAATAAGAGTGGTGAGAGTGGGCAACCTTGTCTTGTTCCTGATCTTAGTGGAAATGCTTTCAGTTTTTCACCATTGAGGATGATGTTTGCTGTGGGCTTGTCATACATGGCCTTTATTATGTTGAGGAAAGTTCCCTCTATGCCTACTTTCTGCAGGGATTTTATCATAAATGGGTGTTGAATTTTGTCGAAAGCTTTCTCTGCATCTATTGAGATGATCATATGGTTTTTCTCCTTCAATTTGTTAATATGGTTTATCACATTGATAGATTTGCATATATTGAAGAATCCTTGCATTCCTGGAATAAACCCCACTTGATCATGGTGTATGATCCGTTTAATGTGCTGTTGGATTCTGTTTGCTAGTATTTTGTTGAGGATTTTTGCATCTATGTTCATCAGTGATATTGGCCTGTAGTTTCCTTTCTTTGTGACATCCTTGTCTGGTTTTGGTATCAAGGTGATGGTGGCCTCGTAGAAGGAATTTGGGAGTGTTCCTCCCTCTGCTATATTTTGGAAGAGGTTGAGAAGGACAGGTGTTAGCTATTCTCTAAACATTTGATAGAATTCACTCATGAAGCCATCTGGTCCTGGGCTTTTGTTTGTTGGAAGATTTTTAATCACAGTTTCAATTTCAGTGCTTGTGATTGGTCTGTTCATATTTTCTATTTCTTCCTGATTCAGTCTTGGAAGGTTGTGCATTTCTAAGAATTTGTCCATTTCTTCCAGATTGTCCATTTCATTGGCATAGAGTTGCTTGTAGTAATCTCTCATGATTTTTTTTTGTTTCTCCAGTGTCAGTTGTTACTTCTCCTTTTTCATTTCTAATTCTATTGATTTGAGTCTTCTCCCTTTTTTTCTTGATGAGTCTGGCTAGTGGTTTATCTATTTTGTTTATCTTCTCAAAGAACCAGCTTTTAGTTTTATTGATCTTTGCTATTGTTTCCTTC
The DNA here is from genome assembly GCF_005190385.1 of Monodon monoceros. Classification (NCBI taxonomy): domain Eukaryota; kingdom Metazoa; phylum Chordata; class Mammalia; order Artiodactyla; family Monodontidae; genus Monodon; species Monodon monoceros. The sequence continues at coordinate 37,891,916 of NW_021703785.1, forward strand.
ATTTCTTTTTCATTTATTTCTGATCTGATCTTTATGATTTCTTTCCTTCTGCTAGCTTTGGGGTCTTTTTGTTCTTCTTTCTCTAATTGCTTGAGGTGCAAGGTTAGGTTGTTTATTCGAGATGTTTCCTGCTCCTTAAGGTGGGCTTGTATTGCTATAAACTTCCCCCTTAGAACTGCTTTTGCTGCATCCCATAGGTTTTGGGTCATTGTGTCTCCACTATCACTTGTTTCTAGGTATTTTTTTATTTCCTCTTTGATTTCCTCAGTGATCACTTCATTATTAAGTAGTGTATTGTTTAGCCTCCATGTGTTTGTATTTTTTACAGATCTTTTCCTGTAATTGATATCTAGTCTCATGGCATTGTGGTCAGAAAAGATACTTGATACAATTTCAATTTTCTTAAATTTACCAAGGCTTGATTTGTGACCCAGGATATGATCTATCCTGGAGAATGTTCCATGAGCACTTGAGAAAAATGTGTATTCTGTTGTTTCTGGATGGAGTGTCCTATAAATATCAATTAAGTCCATCTTGTTTAATGAATCATTTAAAGCTTGTGTTTCCTTATCTATTTTCATTTTGGATGATCAGTTCATGGGGGAAAGTGGGGTGTTAAAGTCCCCTACTATGAATGTTTTACTGTCGATTTCCCCTTTTATGGCTGTTAGTATTTGCCTTATGTATTGAGGTGCTCCTATGTTGGGTGCATATATATTTACAATTGTTATATCTTCTTCTTGGATCGATCCCTTGATCATTATGTAGTGTCCTTCTTTGTCTCTTTTAATAGTACTTATTTTAAAGTCTATTTTGTCTGATATGAGAATTGCTACTCCAGCTTTCTTTTGGTTTCCATTTGCATGGAATATCTTTTTCCATCCCCTTACTTTCAGTCTGTATGTGTCTCTAGGTCTGAAGTGGGTCTCTAATAGACAGCATATATAAGGGCCTTGTTTTCGTATCCATTCAGCCAATCTGTGTCTTTTGGTGGGAGCATTTAGTCCATTTACATTTAAGGTAATTATCGATATGTATGTTCCTATTCCCATTTTCTAAATTGTTTTGGGTTCATTATTATAGGTCTTTTCCTTCTCTTGTGTTTCTTGTCTAGAGAAGTTCCTTTAGCATTTGTCGTAAAGCTGGTTTGGTGGTGCTGAACTCGCTCAGCTTTTGCTTGTCTGTAAAGGTTTTAATTTCTCCATCAAATCTGAATGAGATCCTTTCTGGGTAGAGTAGTCTTGGTTGCAGGTTTTTCTCCTTCATCACTTTCAGTATGTCCTGCCACTCCCTTCTGGCTTGTAGGGTTTCTGCTGAGAGATCAGCTGTTAACCTTATGGGGATTCCCTTGTGTGTTATTTGTTGTTTTTCCCTTGCTGCTTTTAATATGCTTTCTTTGTATTTAATTTTTGACAGTTTGATTAATATGTGTCTTGGCGTATTTCTCCTTGTATTTATCCTGTATGGGACTCTCTGTTCTTCCTGGACTTGATTAACTATTTCCTTTCCCATATTAGGGAAGTTTTCAACTATAATCTCTTCAAATATTTTCTCAGTCCCTTTCTTTTTCTCTTCTTCTTCTGGAACCCCTATAATTCGAATGTTGGTGCATTTAATGTTGTCCCAGAGGTCTCTGAGACTGTCCTCAGTTCTTTTCATTCTTTTTTCTTTATTCTGCTCTGCAGTAGTTATTTCCACTACTTTATCTTCCAGGTCACTTATCCGTTCTTCTGCCTCAGTTATTCTGCTATTGATCCCTTCTAGAGTATTTTTAATTTCATTTATTGCATTGTTCATCATTGCTTGTTTCATCTTTATTTCTTCTAGGTCCTTGTTAACTGTTTCTTGCATTTTGTCTATTCTATTTCCAAGATTTCAGATCATCCTTACTATCATTATTCTGAATTCTTTTTCAGGTAGACTGCCTATTTCCTCTTCATTTGTTAGGTCTGGTGCATTTTTATTTTGCTCCTTCATCTGCTGTGTGTTTTTCTGTCTTCTCATTTTGCTTATCTTACTGTGTTTGGAGTCTCCTTTTTGCAGGCTGCATGTTCGTAATTCCCGTTGTTTTTGATGTCTGTCTCCATTGGCTAAGGTTGTTTCAGTGGGTTGTGTAGGCTTCCTGGTGGAGGGGACTAGTGCCTGTGTTGTGGTTGATGAGGCTGGATCTTGTCTCTTTAGTGGGCAGGTTCATGCCTGGTGGTGTGTTTTGGGGTGTCTGTGGCCTTATTATGATTTTAGGCCGCCTGTCTGCTAATGGGTGGGGTTGTGTTCCTGTTTTGCTAGTTGTTTGGCATAGGTTGTCCAGCACTGTGGTTTGTTGGTCGTTGAGTGAAGCTGGGTGCTGGTGTTAAGATGGAGGTCTCTGGGAGATTTCCGCCGTTTAATATTATGTGGAGCTGGGAGGTCTCTTGTTGACCAGTGACCTGAAGTTGGCTCTCCTACCTCAGAGGCAGAGCCCTGACTCCAGGCTGGAGCACCAAGAGCTTTTCATCCACACGGCTCAGAATAAAAGGGAGAAAAAGTAGAGAGAATTAGTAGAAGTATGAGGAAAGAAAGAAGGAAAGGAGGAAAGGAAGGAAGGAAGAAAGAAGCAAAGAAGGAAATAAAGGAAGGAGGGAGGAAGGAAGGAAGGAGGGAAAGAAGGAAAAAAGACAGAAAGAAAGAAGATACAGTAAAAATAAAATAAGGTATAATATAGTTATTGAATTAAAAAATATTTAGAAAAAAAAAAGGGACGGATAGAACCTTAGGACAAATGTTGGAAGCAAAGCTATACAGAGAATATCTTACACAGAAGCATACACATACACCCTCACAAAAAGAGGTAAAGGGGGAAAAATCATAAATCTTGCTCTCAGAGACCACCTCCTCAATTTGGGGTGATTCGTTGCCTAAAGGAGGGAAGGAAGGAAGGAAAGAAAGAACGAAGGTAAAGTATAATAAAGTTATTACAATTAAAATTAATTATTAAGAAAAAATTTTTTAAAAAAAAACCAGGGACGGATAGAGCCCTAGGACAAATGGTGGAAGCAAGACTATACAGACAAGATCTCACACAGAAGCATACACGTACACATTCACAAAAAGAGGAAAAGGGAAAAAAACCATAGGTCTCGCTCCTAAAGTCCACCTCTTCAATTTGGGATCATTCCTTATCTATTCAGGTATTCCACAGATGCAGGGTATATCAAGTTGATTGTGGAGCTTTAATCCGCTGCTTCTGAGGCTGCTGGGAGAGATTTCCCTTTCTCTTCTTTGTTCTCACAGCTCACAGGAGCTCAGCTTTGGATTTGGCCCTGCCTCTGCGTGTAGGTCGCTGGAGGGCGTCGTTTTTTTGCTCAGACAGGACGGGGTTAAAGGAGCGGCTGATTTGCGGGCTCCGGCTCGCTCAGGCCAGGGGTGGGGAGGGGGAGGGAGGGGCACTGCGTGCAGGGTGGGCCTGCGGCCGGCAGAGAACGGCGTGACGTTGCTTCAGCCTGAGGCCCACCGTGCGTTCTCCCGGGGAAGTTGTCCCTGGATCCCGGGAACCTGGCAGTGGCGGGCTGCACAGGCTCCGCGGAAGAGGGGTGTGGAGAGTGACCTGTGCTCGCACACAGGTCCCTTGGTGGCGGCAGCAGCAGCCTTAGCGTCTCCCGCCCGTCTCTGGGGTCCGCGCTTTTAGCCGCAGCTCGCGCCCGTCTCTGGGGTTCGCGCTTTTAGCCGCGGCTCGCGCCCATCTCTGGAGTTCCTTTAAGCAGCGCTCTTAAACCCCTCTCCTCGCGCACCAGGAAACAAAGAGGGAAGAAAAAGTCTCTTGCCTCTTCGGCAGGTGCAGACTTTTCCCCGGACTCCCTCCCGGCTAGCCGTGGTGCACTAACCCCTTCAGGCTATGTTCAAGCCACCAACCCCAGTCCTCTCCCTGTGCTCCGTCCGAAACTGAAACCCGAGCCTCAGCTCGCAGCCCCGCCCGCCCCGGCAGGTGAGCAGACAAGCCTCTCGGGCTAGTGAGTGCCGGTCGGCACCGATCCTCTGTGCGGGAATCTCTCCGCTTTGCCCTCCGCACCCGTCGCTGTGCACTCCTCCGCGGTCCCGAAGCTCCCCCCCTCCGCCTCCCGCAGTCTCCGCCCACGAAGGGGCTTCCTAGTGTGTGGAAACTTTTCCTCCTTCACAGTTCCCTCCCACTGGTGCAGGTGTCGTCCTTATTCTTTTGTCTCTGTTTTTTCTTTTTTTCTTTTGCCCTACCCAGGTACGTGGGGAGTTTCTTGCCTTTTGGGAGGTCTGAGGTCTTCTGCCAGCCTTCAGTAGGTGTTCTGTAGGAGCTGTTCCACGTGTAGATGCATTTCTGGTGTATCTGTGGGGAGGAAGGCGATCTCCGCGTCTTACTCTTCCGCCATCTTCAAGCCGTCCTCTGTTGGAAGATTTTTAATCACAGTCTCAATTTAAGTGCTTGTGATTGAGCTGTTTATATTTTCTATTTCTTCCTGGTTCAGTCTCAGAAGGTTGTGCTTTTCTAAGAGTTCATTCATTTATTCCAGGTTGTCCATTTTATTGGCATATAGTTGCTTGTAGTAATCTCTCACGATCCTTGAGATGGAAAATATCAACATACTATCACAGCCAGTATCTTCTGTTTTAAGATTTTGCTTCCTATTTTCTTTATGCAAGTTTTCTTTTTTTTTTTTTTTTTTTCAGCCCTCCAACCTCACAATGAAATGTTTGAGGAAAACAGAACTGGGTTTAATAACAATTCTTTCACTAGCTAGCCTTGTGAACTTTGAAATATTGATTTCTGTGAATCTCACTTTCTTCTGACCAGGGATATTGTGAGAATAAAGTACTAGAATTTAAATAAATTCTAAAAAGCATGCAATTAATCAGTAAATTTGTTAAGTTTTTAAGTATATGGAGTAGTTTCTAACACATAGTAGAATGTTTTTATTTTTTTCTCTTTCTTCCTCCAAAGTAATTGGCAACTGTAAACAATCCTAAAGCTTGGAGACTACAAACTGTATTTTTTTCATTAACAATAAATAGAGAAAATCTTCCAATAATAGGTTTTGCTGAGTGTTTGAAAGTAAATAATTAATTTCATCTTATTTGTATTACTCTCTTATTTTTCTTTCTTAATTTTGGAGAATATAATCTCATTTTGTCTTTTTCCTCCGTATTTTATTTTATATTCACTGCCCAGAAGCCATTCTGCGCCTGCCCTTTGGTTTACAATTTTAGAGCACTGTCTGTGTCTCTGAAGCCAGTCTTTGAAGAGATCATTCAAGGGACAGAGTGCAGGAGGGCTAGGTAGATAAAGAAAACCAATAAAGATCTCTGTGTTAGTTCTTATCCATTTCTAATTTATATGGTAAACTTTGACAACTAATGAAACCCTAGTTTGACATGTTCAAAACTTGTCATAAAAAAATCTGTCTCATAGGGTTTACCCTAGTAAAGAAGAATTATAAGCGAGTAAAATTATTGGATCCCTTCTCCTGTGGATGCAAAAAATCATCAAGTGTATTGAGGAAATATCTACTTCATTATTATTACTTCTCTAATCTTAATCTTTTAATAAATAGTGAATAATATTGAGTTCTATATTGGCAACATAAAATGTTACAGTTTCAACACAACTTTCAGTTTTTAGGTTAAGTTTATTTCAATATAATGAAGATGTGCCAAGAGAAAGGCAATGAAGTTCACATTAAAATTTACATCTGTTTTTGATTTAAACCTGGACATATTTTACCAGAACAATTAATTATATATTTCATCTGGCAGGGCATAAAGATTATGGAGGAAGGAAAAAATTGAAAAATAATTTTTAAATTAAGAACTCTGGTCAAGGTATTATTTAATAATCAGCATATATGAAAATGACTTTCATGTAAGTAAAAGGTAATACTCACAAATATTAAAATGATTGAATTATATTTTAATCCACCTAATTTATTTTCTTCTTTATTGCAATTGCCTCAAAATATTTAAATAATTATTCATATCAAATATGGGGGTGTGAGCTTGGTTAAACCCAGTAATTTCAAAAGACAAATATCATGCTTAATTGATTTTACTCTAATATACTTTGAGTTCAGTTTGATGCTATGACCTTCAGATATAGTCTTGTGGCTGTTCCCTATTATCACTTTGAGGCACTAGATTAAAACATGACCTTTAACAATTACCAAAAGAGATCATCTGTGTTTTCTCTATTCAAAGAGTTATGTGTTCTTTTAACCTTTTGAAGAGAACTTTTATTCATCCAGTGTTATTTCAAAACCCAAATGATTTTTTGAGACCCTTTTAATTCTAAAGAGGGGAGATATTTAAAGAAGGACAAGGTAAGTATTAAAATTAAACATTTGGTAATCAGTGTATAGACTCTTGCCTGTGATGTATTCAAAAGCATGTGAACATTCAGTGTTACTGCAAATTGATGTCAACCCTTCTGAGAGAACCAAAAACCCTGCAAATCTGTTGAGCTTCTGAATGTTACTGAAGAAGCCTCTGGTGAAATGTTTGAATCACAGTCTGTCATGGAGTGTATAGAAATAAAGTTCTTGAAGTTTTACATTTTACATAAATATTAAGACTTTTATTTAACATTTCCAAGAGATTAATAGTGTGAGAAAAATTATGATACTGAGAATATGTATTCCATCAGAAATTTATTGGAGAGAATTGTGTAACTTTAGTAAGGAGCCAGACTATATATTTGGGTAAATTTTATTTTGCCTGCAATTTAAAGTAGAGAAGGATTGTAGATTGACAGAAAGATGAGTTTCTTAAAATAAGATGAAGTATATATAAAGTGTCTTAAAGACCTTAGAGGGAAAATTATATGGAAAATTTATCCCTTATTTTTGCCTATGTGTAACACATGAAACTGTGTTAGCTGTCCTAAATAACATAGCAAGATAAGATTAAGGAATACATTAACACAAAGTGAATAAATTTTCAAAATATGTGAATGAGCAAATAAATACAACATTCTGTGCATACAAAAAGAATAACAATTTCAGACACAAGTTATTTAAGGATAAAAACACTAAATAGTAAAAAACAAACACACACACACTATGTTCTGATAAGAGGTGTAGATTTTTAGGAAATTATTATGTATAATAATGTATATACTAAATGGCATAGGGACTAAATATATAAAAGAAAACTTTAGAAATGCAAGAAAATTTTGGTAAACATTTCTAAGAATTTGATAGACCCACACATTGGGGCTTGCCCCAAGGATAAAAGCCATTAAACCACACACACACAGATGTGCACAAATTTATCCAATGTAACTCCTTTTTTCCAAGTTTCAACTTTCTTTCTTCCCCACTTGCTTGTTATTCAGTGAATTTAGATAGTCACTGATATTTTGTCCAGAGTTTGGAGCTGTTATCAGCAAAAGAGCTAAAGTTGCCTTCCTCTGGTGAAGTTTTAATAATACTGACTGTTAATTTTTAGTAATATTAAAGATAAAAATTGTATAATTATACATGACATGCTAAATAATGTCCTAAGCATTTTATGTACATTGATTTCCATTTGACAATTTGATTTCCTTACTCCTTTGTTTTACTGTTATATTTAAAAAGATAGAAATTACAAATTTTAATTATAACTAAAAAGTCAAAGTAACACTCATAAGAATGACTTACGTCATGAATATAAATATATATTTTATAGTGAGTCTAGCTTTACTAGTGAAGCAGTTTTAAAGTATATTTATAAGATGAAAATGCCAGTTATAAAGTTAATGACCCAATATGTAGCAAACAAATGTCTTGAACTACATAGCTTCTAAAATGTTTTAATTTTGAGGAATAATATATGCTATATATTAGACTGTATATTAGATTATTATTTAAAATTTAAATTGTTATTGCATGGTACTACAAGGGATATTATAAGAAACACTGAAAATATTGACTACTGAAAAGACACAGTTGCTTATGCTTTGGTCAAAAGTACATAAGATCCTGAATTTGAATTTTTTTCAGTATTAGTTAGCTTCGTTCAGGTGATAAAATTTATTGAATGCTGAATTAAGTTCTTTAAATTTGCTTTTTACGTGTAACTTTACCCATAATTTTTCCAAATAGGGGGTGGTTATCCTTTCTTTGATTTTAATACTATGTAGAATAAAAAATATGCAGAGATGTGCAGATATAAGTTACAACTGTGTGGACCATGTAATTTATCAACTAAACTGGGACACTTGAGAGTAAGGGTGTTACTACCAATCATTGCTCTGGGACATAGGAGAAAGATACAACTATAGGTAAAACAAAGACTCTTGGACCTGCAGCCATGAAGGCTTAAATATAACTGATATAAGCATTCCCTAAGTGAGGTACTATTTCTTAATATTTCTTAATATTACCATTTAAAAATGATATTTTTTGTTTTTTTCCTTTTCCATTAATTCTTTGATTCCTTTTTTCCCTCAGTTCAATCAGAGATAAAACCCATAAGAGTCCAAGGATGCACTCTGCTCAAGGATTTATTTTTTTTTTTTGGTCTTTCACATTGTGGATATAATTCAGGCTTTCTTCATTTTTCACCTACATTATGATTACAGGTTCTGAACTTGTCTGTTGCTCTTGACCTCTAGTGCAATCTCCACACTGTTATTTTTTAAATATGTATTTTTAAATTTATTTTTATTTTTGGCTGCGTCATGTCTTAATTGTGACATGCATGATCTTCACTGCGGCATACAGGATATTTTCATTGTGGTACACAGGCTTCTCTCTAGTTGTGATGCATGGGTTTTCTTTTCTTTAGTTGTGGTGTTCAGGCTCCAGGGCACATGGGCTCTGGAGTTGTGGTGCATGGGCTCTGGAATTGTGGTGCGTAGGCTCAGTAGTTTTGGTGCACAGGCTTACTTGCCCCACGGCACGTGGGATCTTAGCTCCCCGACCAGTGATAGAATCTGCGTCCCCTGCATTGCAAGATGGATTCTTTACCATTGGACGACCAGGTAAGTCATTCCACACTTTCTAGACTTAAATATTTCTCATTAAATGCACAGAAAAAAATCTCTAGTTACCATGAAGTGCAAGTCCTTTCCTAGTTTTCTTTTTGTCTGTATTTTATTCATCTCTCTCTCTGGACTCATAATGCTTTTGCACTCTCTTCTCCAGTGAAACACACTTCCCCCATTGGTTCATGTGAAATTCCTGTGTATACTTATTCTGCTAGGAAAATACTTCCTCTCCTAATATCTGGTAAACATATGTTTCTATTTGAAAATATAGTTCAAATTTTGACTGCTCTATCATGATTTTCTTGACTTCTAAATGTATGACATGTTTATTCATGGATTAATAAACACTGCCTGTTTATTAATGTTTCTTGACACACATAAACATAGTTTTTAAACAGTATTTATATTTATGAATTAAAACCACAAAAACTTAAACTTGATGATATGAAGCATATCTTCCTCATTTTATATACCTATTGTCTCTTTCAGTATCATTTACTATTTTAAAACATTTTTTCTTCCAGTTTTATTGAGATATAATTTATATACAGCACTGTATAAGTTTAAGCTGAACAGCATAATGATTTGATTTACATATATCATGAAATAATTACCACAATAATTTGAGTGAACATCAATCATCTCATATATACACAAAATCTAATGAATTGAAAAAATCTTTCTTTGTGATAAGAACATTTAGGATTTACTCTCTTAACAATTTTGTATATAACATACAACAGTTTTAGTTATAATGCTGTACATTACATCCCTAGTACTTATTTATCTTATAACAAAGTTATACCTTTTGACCACCTTCATCAATTTCCCTTCCTCCCCACCCCCACCTCTGGTAACCACAAATGTGATCTCTTTTTCTATGAGTGTGTTTGATTGTTTTTGAAGTATAATTGACCTGCAACATTTTGTCATTCCTGGTGCACAACATAGTCATCTGTATTTCTATACATTAAAAATGATCACCAGATAAGTATAGTTTACCATCTGTCACCACATAAAGATGTTATATTATTATTGACTATATTTGTCACACTGTACATTTCACACCCGTGACTCACTTATTTTGTTTCAGGACGCTTGTACCTCTTAATTTCCTTCACCTATTTCTCTCATCTTCTTACCTGCCCTCCCCTCTGGAAACCAGATGTTTGTTCTCTGTATCTATGGCTCTGTTTCTGTTTATTTATGTTTGTTCATTTGTTTTTCTTTATATATTCCACATATATATGATATCAGACAGTATTTGCCTTTCTCCTATATAACTTATTTCACTTCACATAATTCCCTCTAGGTCCACCCATTTTGTCCCAAAATGTGAGATTTCATTCTTTTAAGGCTAATATATTATTGCATATATTATCTTCTTTATCCACATCTTCTTTATCCATTCATCTTTCAGTTGGCACCCAGTTTGCTTCCATATCTTGGCTATTGTAAATAATACTGCAATGAACATAGGGGTGTGTATATCTATTTGAATCAGTGTTTTCATTTCCTTCAGATAAATGCCTAGGTGAAGAGTGGCTGGGTTGTACAGTAGTTTTATTTTTAATTATTTGGTGAAACGATACTGTTTTCCATGCTGGCTGTACCATATCATATTCCCACCAACAGTGCCTTAAGGGTTCCCTTTTCTCCACATCCTCACCAATACTTGTTATTTATTGTCTTTTGTAATAATAGCCATTCTGACAGGTGTTATCTGGTAGGTGTGAGATTATATCTCATTGTGGATTTGACTTGCATTTCCCTGATGACTAGCCATGTTGATCATCTGCATGTCTTCTCTAGAATAATGTCTGTTCAGGTTCTCTGTTCATCTTTTAATTGGGTTATTTGTTCTTTTTGATGTCAAGTTGTAGAAATCCTCTGATTATTTTGACTATTAACACCTTATCAAATATATCAGTTGCAAATGTTTTCAAATATTCAGTAAGTGGTCCTTTTGTTATAGCTTCCTTGGCTGGGAGAAAGCTTTTTAATTTCTTGTAGTCACATTTGTTTATGTTTGCTTTTATTTTCCTTCCCTGAGCACACATATCCAAAAAATATTACTAAGACTGATGTCAAAGTGTATATGGCTTAAGTTTTCTTCTAAAAGTTTCATGGTTTCATGGCTTACATTTAGTTTCTTAATCCATTTTGAGTTTATGTTTGTATAAGGTGTGAGAAAGTAGTTCAGTTTGATTCTTTTGCATGTAGCTGTCCAGTTTCCTCTACATTATTTATTGAAAAAGCTGTCTTTTTCCAATTGTATATTCTTGCCACCTTTGTCATAGATTAATTGACTATATAAGCATAAGTTCCTTTCTTGGCTCTCTATTGTGTTTCACTGATGTATGTGTCCATTTTTGTGTCAGTACCATACTGTTTTGAGTACTGTATCTTTATAGTATAGTTTGAAATCAGGATTGTGATACCACTAGCTTTGTTCTTCTTTCTCAAGATTGTTTTAGTTATTCAGAGTCTTTTGAGTTTCCATACAAATTTTAGAATTATTTGTTCTAGCTCTGTGAAAAATACCACTGTTTTTTTGATAGGGATTTCATTAAATCTGTGGGTATTTTTGCCCTGTGTACTATGATCATTTTTACAATATTAATTCTTGCAATCCATGAGAGCAAGATATCTTTCCATCTGTTTGTGTCATCTTTCTTTCATCACTGTCTTATAGCTTCCCAAGTACAGATCTTGTATCTCCTTAGATTTATTCCTAGGTATTTTATTCTTTTTGACACTGCTGTAAATGGAATTGTTTTCTTAATGTCTTTTTCTGATACTTCCTTGTTAGTGCATACAAACACAACAGATTTCTATTATATTAATTTTGTATCCTGCAACTTTACTGAATTCATTTATGAGTTGCAGTAGCTTTTTGGTGGCATCTTTAAGATTTTCTGTGTATCTGCAAACAGTGACAGTTTTACTTCTTCCTTTCCAACTTGGATTCCATTTATTTCTTTTTCTTGTCTGATTGATGTAGCTAGGATTTCCACAACTTGTTAAATAAAAGTGGTGAGAGTGGGCATCCTTGTCTTATTCCTAATCTTGGAGGAAGGAAATGTTTTCCGTTTTTTAACACTGAGTATGATGTTAGCTGTGGGCTTGTCATTGATGGCCTTTATTAGGTTGAGTTATGTTCCCTCTATACCCACTTTGTTGAGAGCTTTTAATGAATGGATGTTGAATTTGGTTAACAGATTTTTTATTGAGATGATTATATAATTTTTATTCTTCAATTTGTTAATTTGGTATATCACATTGACTGATTTGCAGGTATTGAATAATTCTTGCACCCTTGGGATAAATGCCACTTGATCATGTTGTCTGATACTTTTAATGTACTGTTGACTTCTATTTGCCAATTTTTTTTTTAGAATTTTTGCACATATGTTTATCAGTGATATTGGCCCATTATGTGCTTTCTCTGACACCTTTGTCCAGTTTTGTTATAAGGATAATGCTGTTTTCATAAAATAAGTTCTGAAGCACTTCTTCCTCTGCAATTTTTTTAGAATCATTTGAGAAGGATAGGTGTGAGTTCTTCTTTAAATATTTCATAGAATTCACCTGTGAAGCCTTCTGATCCTGTATTTTTGTTTACTGAGAGTTATTTTCATTTCTGATTGAATTTCATTACTGGTAAATAGTCTGTTCCTATTTTTTATATCTTCCTGATGCAGTCTTGGAAGATTGTATACCTTTCTAGGAATTTGTCTATTTTTTATAAGTTGTCCATTTTATTGGTGTATAATTGTTCACAGTAATCTCTTATGATCCTTTGTATTTCTGTGATGTCAGGTGTAAATTCCTTTTTCATTTCTGAGTGTATTTATTTGGCCCCTCCCTCTTTTTTTCTTGATGAGTCTAGTTAAATGTTTGTCAGTTTTGTTTACCTTTTCAAAGAACCAGTTTGCAGTTTCTTTGATCTTTTCTATATTCTTGTGGTTGGAAAAGATTCTTGTTATAATTTTAATCTTCATAAATTTATTGAGATTTGTTTTGTAGCCTGGTGTGTTATTTATCCTGGAAAATGTTCCATGTGCACTTGAAAAAAATGTGTATTCTGCTCCTTTAGTTGAATGTGTTGTTTAAACCAAATTTTTCCTTATTGATTTTCTATCTGGGTGATTTGTCTATTGATGTTAGTGGAGTACTAAAGTCCCCTACTATTATTGTCAGTTTCTCCCTTTATTTCTTTTAGTATTTGCTTTATCAATTCCAGTGCTCCTATATTGGGTACATATAACTTTTATTGGTTATATCTTCTTCTTGGGTTGATCCCTTTATCATTATGTAATGTCCTTCTTTGTCTCTTCTTACAGTCTTTGTTTTAAACTCTAGTTTGTCTGATATAAGTATTGCTACCTGGCTTTCTTTTTGTTCCCATTAACACAGAATATCTTTTTTCATTCCCTATTTTCAGTCTGTGAATGTCTTTACATCTGAAGTGAGACTCTTTTGCACAGCATATATATGCGTCTTTTTTGTGTATCCATTCCACCACTTCGTCTTTTGATTGAAACACTCAGTCTATTTACATTTAAAGTAATTATTGATAGGTATATTGTTATTGTCATTTTGCTAATGTTTTGGGGTTATCTTGCAGTTCTTATTTTTTCCTTTTCTTCTTTTGCTTGCTTCCCTTGTGATTGATGACTACCTTTAATATTGTGTTTGGATTCTTTTCTCTTTTTTTGTATATTCATTATATATTTTTTTGATTTGTGGATACCATGAAGTTTGCATATATATAGGTATGTGTATATATATACACCTATACATAGCAACTTAAAAATATATGTGTGTATACATAATAAATATATATAAAATAAATATATATGTACAATGCATCTTGGTGTGGTTCTCTTTGGGTTGATCATATTTGGGACTCTGTGCTCCCTTGACTTGGATGTCTGTTTCCTTTCTCAGATTAGGGAAGTTTTTGAAATTATGTCCTCAAAAATATTCTCTGTCCCTTTCACTCTCTCTTCTTCTTTTGGGACTCCTACAATGTGAATATTAGTACAACTGATGTTTTCCAGGTGGCCTCTGAAACTGTCCTCATTTTTTAAAATTATTTTTTCTTCTTTCTGTTCAACTTCAGTTATTTCTACTACTTTTTCTTTCAGTTTGCTTATTTGTTTCTCTGTATCATCTAACATACTGTCGATTCCTTCTAGTGTACATTTTATTTCAGTTACTGTGTACTTCAGCTTTATTTTATTCTTCTTTATATTTTCTAGTTTTTTGTTAGAAACTTCTAACTTCTCACTGTGTTTATCTATTCTTCTCCCAAGTTCTTTGAGCATCTTTATGATCATTACATTTAACTCTTTATCAAGTAGATCGATTATCTCCACTTTACTTAGTTCTTCCTCTGGGATTGCATCATGTTCTTTCTTTTGGAACAATTTCCTCTGCCTCCTCATGTTATCTAATTCTCTGTTTTTATTTCTATGTATTTGGTAGGTTAGCTACAATTCTTGATCTTGGAGAAGTGGCCTTATGTGGAAGACATTCTATGAGACTCAGCAGTGCATATAACTGATCACCAAAGTTATATGCTCTAGGGGTGCCCTCTTTGTGAACTGTATGGGCCCTTCTGTTGTGTTGGGCTGACTAACATGTGTATGTTATTAGATGTGGCTACCCCCTCATCTGGTTGGTTACCAGGCCCTGCTTATTCCAGAAGCTGCCAGCCACTGGTGGGTGGGGCTGGGTCTTGGCACAGTTAGCACCATGACCCAGAGAGTCCAAGTCCTGGTGCAGACCTGCTGGTGAGCATGGCTGGGTCATGAGACAGGTAGCTGCAGAGCCCCAGAAGGTCCTGAGTTAATGCTGTATTACGGATGGGTGGAGCTGTGTCTTAGTGTGGCTGACTGCAGGACTGCAGGTTCTGGAGCTAGTGCTGACCCACTGGTTGGTTGCACTATATTCTGGGCTCTCTGGTTTTGGGACAGCTGAATTCAATGGGGTCCTAGGACAGCTGGCCTACTAGTGGTTGGAACTGTGTCCTTGCTTGGTTACCTGTTTGGCCTGTGGTGTATCAGGACTAGTTGGTTTTGACTGGTTAGTGGGCAGGACTAGGTCCCAGCACTTATAAGCTAATGGGAGAATTCCAAATGGCATTTGCCAACACCAGTGTCCTCATGATAGACTAAACTTCCCAACGTGGCTGCTGCTAGCATGTATGTACTCAAGGTGAGTCCCAATGCCCTCCCACATCTCTGGGAAGTTCTCCAAGATCAGTAGGTGTGTCCAATCCAGACTCCTTTCAAATTTCTGACTCTTTCTCAAGTCTCAAACTTGTGAGATTTGTGTACATAAGATTAGAGTCTCTATTTCCTATAGCTCTTTGGCTCTCCTAAAGTGAGCCCTACTGGCCTTCAAAGACAAGGGTTCTGGAGGCTTATTTTCCAGATGCAGGACCTGCAGGCTGGAGAACCTAATGTGGTGCTTAGAATCCTCACTTCTTGGGTAGAATCTCTGCAATGGTAATTATTCTCCTATTTGTGGATCACCTGCCCAGGGATATCGATCTTGACTATACTGGGTCTCCACACCACCTACCTGTCTCATTGTGGTTCCTTCTTTATATCGTTAGTTGTAGAAGATCTTTGCTGTTAGTCTTCAGATTGTTCTCATCTATGGTTTCTCTATAAATAGTTGTAATGTGTGCCTGTGGGAGGAGTCAGCTCAGGGTTTTCCTACTCTGTCATCTTGGCCACTCCTCTATTTTGTACCTTTTAGTAACTGATAGTTAACATTTAATGAAATAAGCAACACTACTATAAAACTTTATTTCTTTAGTTGTTTACAGCTAAATTACCAGTGGCTTCACTTCTTATCATTATAAAATTTCCATTTTCAAATATTTATTTTGTTATGGAATTTTGAAATTTTACCTGACACTCCATAAAATTTTAAAGCTAATACATTGGATTTTTCAAATTACATATTTTTGATCTTACATGAGCTTTAAAAATTCATTTTTTAAAAAAATCTTCTTTTATTTAAGTGTCTGAACTAGTTCTAGGAACTGTGTGAACTAGCTACGTTATTTTTTTTATCAAAGCAGAAGTATGTCAATTGTTTAAATACAATTATTTTCAGCTAAAAGTACCCATTACAAAATATAGTAATTTTAAAATGTATGATTTTAATATTTATGTCAAAGAATAAAACAAAACTTTCTTTAGTACATGGATTAATTTATTGGTATAATTAACTAATAATGAAAGTATAAATTACTCTGTGACACCTCATTATGGCTTTACTTTAAATATCTATTAAATTGCATATGAAGCATCAACCAAAAAAAGATTTTGTGAAATGAGGTGAAAACAATCCAAAGATAAATTAAGCTATTCCCCTTGATAAGCCAACATCCCTCAGTTATTTTATTGAATTTTGACCCATTTAAGTCATAGAATAAAGTAGGCTCACAAGTTAAATAGATCCATATATAAGAAAATAGCAAATCAACAACTTTAACAAAGGGATATGTCAAATTACCTAAAAATTATTTTCCCCTTTTGCAAGCACTATCCTAAATAATTTGAAAATATAGATGACATTTAAAACTAAGGGAGAAAATTGGAAAGAAAATTGTGGGAGGAAAGATGCATTTCCTTTGCTGATATGAAACACTCATTTTTCTTAATTATTATTGACATTTCACCCATTTTTCCATGATCTCCTTTAGAACACAATTTTTTTTTAAAATAAGGCAGTTACTTTTTAGACCAAATTGTCCATTGCTGTTCTTTAATAAATTCATATTTTAATCTTAATTCTATCCTTCATATATATGCAGATAGCACCACCTGTCTTATAAGCAGGTGTGTTTATTGCAGTGATCTCTGTAAACACATTATTGAAGATACAGTTAGTTTCTTAGATTAAATGATGCAGCGAGACACTTACATATCTAGCATTTAGAACAACTAAGCTTTAGAGAATTAAAATTATATACTGTTCAGATGCTTACATTATAATTTTTGAATTTTAAAGAACATTAAAATTTATGCAAATTCTTGATTAACATTGAAAAGAATAAAGATGTCTCACACTACAAGAGTGTCAAGAATCTAGCTATATTCTCCTGTTCTTATTCTCCAAGCAAAATTCTTTTTTATTGCTTTGCTCCTTGTATTTTCTCCTTCATTCACATGTGCTCATACCAATCTCTGTATGCTCCTAAATGTCTGTTGCAATGTTTTAGATTTCATGTGTTTGTTTACCTATATAATAAGCAAAACTGCATGCTTATTCTAAGCAGGAGGCTTATCTTGTTCTCTTCTATATACCTTATATTTCAAGGATATTTTAAATAAAATTGTTCTAAGTTAGTATTCATAGTCCTATCTAGCACTATATCACTTTTACTGAAAAATAATTTTTTAAGTAAAGTCAAGTAGTTCTTATGTATATTCAGAAATCAATGCTTTTTGAAAACTTCCTAAGATTTTGGTAAAATAAACTGATACTGGATTAAACTGCTGTCTAGCTGAACTGGGGAAAAAACATATAAATGCTTTTCAATACACCTCAAATTTTCACAAGAAGAATAAAGCATAATAAAAAGTCTAGAGAAAAGAAACCAATATTTATCAACTGATTATCCATGCTTACACACTAACCCTGCTGATAGACATATCCTTCTATAAAGTATGCAGAAATTAAGATTCTAGCCTAGAGCTAAAAGAATCACTCTGAGTAATATATCTCTATGTGTCTATCAAACACTAAATAAAAACTAAAAAGCAAACAAAAAATCTAAAGGTATTAAAGAAAAATTTCCACTTATTTTTTTCTAAGACTTTTTGGAAATACAGGAAAATCTACATTTTTTTTTTTTTTTTGCGGTATGTGGGCCTCTCACTGTTGTGGCCTCTCCCGTTGCGGAGCACAGGCTCCGGACGTGCAGGCTCAGCGGCCATAGCTCACGGGCTCAGCCGCTCCGCGGCATGTGGGATCTTCCCGGACTGGGGCACGAACCCACATCCCCTGCATCGGCAGGCGGACTCTCAACCCCTACACCACCAGGGAAGCCCTACCTTTTTCTTAATTAACTGCTAGATTTTAAATATTTTTATCTTTGCAGTTTAGTGCTTTGGAGGTTAAAAAAATGTTTTAGCAGCATATATTGCATGAGGTTTTACAAGTTAGTGCAACAAAACTAGTGGATTGTGAGCTTCCATTTTAAAGGCAGGTAGGCTGTGACTTTAGGAACATAGAGGTACTCTAGGGATCTGCTGTCATTTTTTTTCTAAAACATATAGACTATGATTAAAGCAAAACTAATGATTCTGTGAGAGTGTGTTTGTATTAACCATTACTTTGAATAAAAGAGTATTTTGCAACTGTAATACATCACACGCAATTTTCTAAATTTCTACCCATTACTTTACAGGAAATTTGTAATGACTACAAAACAATAATTTGGAAAAATATTCACGTACTTAAGATTGCATAAAATTATAAATTAACTAATAGGCCAATATTAGATTATTGATTATTCAAGATACAATCAATGATTATTCAAAATAAAATTGTAACGAAAACAAGTACTGTATTCAATCTATAGTTGTTCATATATAAATGCACACAGGGACAAATATTGTGAACAAATAGAGTGTTCAGATTTTTTTGGTGATTCTTTAAAATGATATTTGATTTTTAATAATTGCCAATTATTTCAATATAGTTAACAACACAAATAAAATTTAATGATTGAGGTTATGTTTCCATTTAAATTGTTCCATTTATGTGTTTATATTTAAAAAATATTTTTAGGAGATATGAGTTTAAAATAGAACCTAGACGTAAGGTAGATTAGTATTTGTTGTATTATTTTAAAATTACTTTTTATAATTGAAAATTATCACTTAAAATATTGGGAAAATTGTCCTATATTTTGTAGAAATCAATGAAATTTAAAAATCTAAGATATATAATAAACAAACACGTACTATTTGTCACAATGTAAACACACAATATTTTAAGAAATGGATAAGGAACAGATTGAACACTTGATTTCTGTGTTTAGAAAACATATATGACTGTCAAATTGTTTTCAATGGAATGCATATCAACCATTTCATAATACTCTCTTTTTACACCTCACTTTCGGCAGACACAACACTTCTACAAAATTATTTAACTGAGGATAACTGTCTCATTAAAATTTCTCTAGAACTTGATCAAATAATCTTCTACCTACCCATAAAAATCTTAACTTCAATATTCTTTCCTTCCAGTTTTATTGAGATATAACTTGCACATAGGACTGTATAAGCTTAAGGTGTACAGCAAAATGATTTGATGTATATACAAAATAAAATTATTACCACAATAAGTTTAGTGATCATCAATCATCTCACATAGATATAAAATTAAAGAAATAGAAAAAAATTATTTTCTTATAATGGGAACACAGGACCTTTTCTTTTAAAAATTTTCATATATAATATAGAGCAGTGTTAATTATATTTATCATGTACATTACATGCCTAGTACTTATTTATCTTATAGCTGGGAGTTTGTACATTTTGATTGCCTTCACCCAATTCCCCTTCACCCAATTCCCCTTCCCCAGCCCCCTGCCTCTGGTAACCACAAATCTTATCTCTCTTTTCTGTAAATTTGTTTGCTTGTTTTTAAAGTAAAATCGACGTACAACAACACTATGCTACTTCCTGTTGCACAACATAGTGATTCTATATTTCTATACATTTCAACATGATAAGCCTAGTTATAAGTCACCACACAAATATCTTCATGATTATTGACAATATCTCACACCTCTGGTAATCACAAATCTGATTTCTTTTTTCCATAAGTTTTTATTTGTTTGCTTTTTAAGTATAATTGACTCAAAACAACATTATGTTCCTGTTACACAACATAGTAATTCGATATGTCTATACTCTTCAAAATGATCACCATAAATGTAGTTATGATATTTCTCCATACAAAGATATTAGTTATTGACTATATTGTACTGTACAGACTATATTGTACTGTACATTTCATACACTTACCTTTTTTGCAACTGAAAGTTTTTACCTCTTAATCTCCTTCACTTATTTCTTTCCTCTCCCCACCCCTTCCCTCTAGCAACCATCTATTTTTTCTCTGTATCAATAACTCTGTTTCAGTTTTGTTAAGTTTATTTGTTTTGTTTTTTAGATTCCACATATAAGTGAAATCATACCGTATTTGTCTTTATCTCTCAGATTTATTTTACTTAGCATGATACTCCCTAGATTCATCCATGTTGTTGAAAATGGCAAGATTTCATTCTGTTTTATGGCTGAGTAATATTCAGCTGTGTGTGTGTGTGTGTGTGTGTGTGTGTGTGTGTGTGTGTATAATGGAAATATATATATATATTTCACATCTTCCTTATCCATTCATCTCTTGGTCGGCACTGACATTTATTCTCATATCTTGGCTATTGTAAATAATGTTACAATGAACATAGAGGTCATATATCATTTATAATCAGTGTTTTTAGTTGTTTTCATAAATACCCAGCAGTGGAATTGTTGGATTGTACAGTAGTTCTGTCTTTAATTTTTTAAGAAATCTCTGTACTATTTTCCATAGTGACTCTGCCAATTTATATTCCTTCCAATGAGGTATACAAAGGTTCCCTTTTCCCAATCCTTGCTAATGTTTGTTATTTGTTGTTTTTGTTTAAAATAGCCATTTTGACAGGCGTGAGGTGATGTCGATTTGTGGTCTTAATTTGCATTTATGAATTTCAATATACTTTAATAAATACTTTGTGTGCCTAGATGAAGTACCATGATTATGCAAAAGGTTATGTATTCCTAAATGATTATAAGAAGGAAGAAAAACACCAAAAATTCTACCAATAACTCAATAAATGAGTCTGTCATGCAGAGTGAAGTCAGAAAGAGATTGATTTTTAAAAAGCCCAGCTCACCAACATCAGTGATAAAAAAAGAGTTATAGATGCTATAGATGTTGAAATATAATAATAATTACAAAAAACTGTATGCAGCTACATTTGAACCATTAAGTGCAATGAAAAAATTTCTAGAAAAAAAATATTTCTTAAAAAATTAAATACAGAAGAAATAGGTAGCAGAAGTGATACAGAAACAGAAACAATAATTGAAATAATCCAAGGAAGACCCCAGATCAGGATGACTTTTCAATGAATTATGCCAAACATAAAAATCAATAATTAAGTAATAATAATCATCAATAATTTTATTAATAATATACATTACATAATAGTGAAATATCACACTCTTCCCAAGAATAGGAAAAGAGAGTGTTCTTCCAGCTCAATTTATGAGTTAAAAAATAGAAACAAAAACTAGATTTCAAATCTAATAAAGACAATAGCAGTAAGGTAATTAACAGACCAATTTCACAAAGGAAATTTGATGCAAATAACTTAAAATATTAGTAAACAAAATCCAGCTATATGAAAAATTGGGTTTATTTCTAATCAATAAATTGAGCTTACTGTAAATTAGTCTTGGGTTTTCTATAAATTTTGCATAACATCAATTAAAGTAATTAACTATATTAAGAAGTTAGAAGGAAAAAGCCCACAGAATAATTGTGGAAGCCAAATCTGAGAAGTTGTGCTACAATGCAAGCCTAATGGCAGCCTTGATCAACTCCAAAATTCTCCTAGATTACACCCCTGCATCAATCCATTATTTGACGTGAATTGCCCTGAGAAGAGTGTGCCCTTGGGGAAGTAGCTCTCTGAAGCTGAGGTAACCATGAAGGAGCTGACAGCATAAGATTTTTTTGCTGACAGCCCACCCAGACTCGCGTTTTCCATCACAGCTATTCATAAACTCTGTAGGATTTTTTCCTGTTACTTATATTTTTATATGACAATGTATGCTGGAATTTAGGGGTTAAGCTTCAGAACAGCTTTCACTGTTGCCTGGGCCTGATGCAGAGTCCTTTTCTCCTCTGGACCTCACAAAATGCTAGCAGATTTTCTTGTGACCCAACATATTATATGGAGCAGTATTCCCGGGTGTGGTTGTGCCACCTACAGGACCTGAAGCGGACCACCAGACATTCTGCTTCCTCTTCCTGGTGAGAGGTGCAAGATATGCTAATTTTTTCTTTGGAGGGATGTCTCAACATACCCCTGACCACTGATTTCCTAAAATTTTCACTGATTTTGTAGGTGAATCTGCATTGCATTTATCTCCCACACTCTTAGGCTTGTGTCATAATAACATCTTCAGCTTGGTAGTTTATTCTTCCTCATTTGATCTGATTAGCATGATGCCAACAATAGAGATGGTCAATGTGATATTTTGAGGGATGACCAGGCAGTGCAGATCCATTTGGGCTTGATTAATACAGAGGGTAAAAGAGTCAGCATACCACTGGTGTTAATATACAATAATTATTGTTGCCCATTCCATGTGAACATGAAATGCTTCTGATCATTTTTTCTGATAAAGAGAGAAAAACAAACAAAAACACATTCAACAAAGGCTGTGTTAATCTTCTCTAGCAAAGGCTGCATGGTGGCTGCAATCTGGGATAATATTTGGTTATGTTTGTGGTAATCTACTCTCATTCTCATACATCTGTCAGGAGAATGAAATGGAGATACGACCAAACTACAATCCTTTATATTCTTTTCTTAATAGAAATTTTATGTATTTATCTTTACTAATTTTTATTGGAGTATAGTTGTTTAAAATGTTGTTAGTTTCTACTGTACAGCAAAGTGAATCAGTTATATGTATACATATATCCCCTCTTTCTTGGATTTTCTTTGCCTTTAGGTCACCACGGAGCATTAAGTAGAGTTCCCTGTGCTATTCAGTCCCTTATCATTGGTTATCTATTTTGTACCTAGTATCAATAGTGCATGTGTGTGAATCCCAGCCTCCCAATTCATCCAACCCCCATTTCCCCCATTGGTGTCCATACTTTTGTTCTCTACATCTGTGTCTCTATTTCTGCTTTGCCAATAAGATCAGGTATACCATTTTTTCTAGATTCCACATATATGAGTTAATATACAATATTTGTTTTTCTCTTTCTGACTTACTACACTCTGTATGACAGACTCTAGGTACATCCATGTCTCTAAAATAACCCAATTTTGTTCCTTTTTATGACTGAGTAATATTCCATTGTATATATGTACCATATCTTCTTTATCCATTCCTCTGTTGATGGACATTTATGTTGCTTCCATGTCCTGGCTATTGTAAATAGTGCTGCAATGAACATTAGGGTACATGTGTCATTTTGAACTATGCTTTACTCCAGGTATATGCCCAGTAGTGGGATTGCTGGGTCATATGGTAGTTCTATTTTTAGCTTTTAAAAGAAGCTCCATACTGTTCTCCATAGTGACTGTATCAATTTACAATCTCACCAACAGCACAAGAGGGTTCCCTTTTCTCCACACCCTCTCCAGCATTTACTGTTTGTAGATTTTTTATTGATGACCATTTTGACCAGTGTGAGGTGATACCTCATTGTAGTTTTGATTTACATTTCTCTAATAATTAGTGATGTTGAGCAACTTTACATGTGTTTGTTGGCCATCTGTATGTATTCTTTGGAGAAATGTCTATTTAGATCTTCGGCCTATTTTTTGATTGGGCTTTTTGTTTTTCTGTTATGGAGCTGCATAAGCTGTTCATAAATTTTGGAGATTAATCTTTTGTCAGTAGCTTCATTTGCAAATATTTTCTCCCATTCTGAGGGTTGTCTTTTCATCTTGTTTATCACTTCCTTTGCTGTGCAAAACTTCTAAGTTTAGTTAGGTCTCATTTATTATTTTTGCTTTTATTTTCATTACTCTAGGCGGTGGATCCAAAAAAATCTTGCCACAATTTATGTCAAAAAGTGTTCTGCCTATGTTTTCCTCTAAGGGTTTTATAGTGACTGGCCTTACATTCAGGTCTTTAATCCATTTTGAGTTGTTATTTTTTTTTTGTATATGGTGTTAGGTAGTGTTCTAATTTCATTCTTTTACATGTAGCTGTCCAGTTTTCCAAGCACCACTTACTGAAGAGGCTGTCTTTTCTCCATTGTATATTCTTTCTTCCTTTATCAAAGATAAGGTGACCATATGTGCATAGGTTTATCTCTGAGGTTTCTATCCTGTTCCATTCGTCTGTATTTATGTTTTTGTGCCAGTACCACATTGTCATGATTACTGTAACTTTGTAGTATAGTCTGAAGTCAGGGAGCCTGATTCCTCCAACTCTGTTTTTCTCTCTCAAGATTGTTTTGGCTATTTAGGGTCTTTTGTGATTTCATATAAATTGTGAAATTTTCTGTTCTAGATCTGTGTAAAATGCCAGTGGTAGTTTGATAGGGATTGCATTGAATTTGTAGATTGCTTTGGGTAGTAGAGTCATTTTCACAATATTGATTCTTCCAATCCAAGAACATGGTATACCTCTATAACAATTTGTATCATCTTTAATTTCTTTCATCAGTGTCTTATAGTTTTCTGCGTACAGGTCTTTTGTCTCCTTCGGTAGGGTTATTCCTAAGTATTCTATTCTTTTTGTTGCAGTAGTATCGATAAATGAGATAGTTTCCTTAATTCTCTTTCTGATTTTCCTTGTTAGGGTATAGGAATGTAAGAGATTTCTGTGTATTAATATTGTGTCCTGTGACTTTACTGAATTCATTGATTAGCTCTAGTCGTTTTCTGGTAGCATCTTTAGGATTTTCTATGTATAGTATCATGTCATCTGCAAACAGTGACAGTTTAACTTCTTTTCCAACTGGGATTCCATTAATTTCTTTTCTGCTCTGATTGTTGTGGCTAGAACTTCCAAGACTATGTTGAATAACAGTGGTGAGAGTGGACACCCTTGTCTTCTTTATGATCTTAGATGAACTGCTTTCAAGTTTTCACCATTGAGAATAATGTTTGCTCTGTGTTTGTCATAAATGGCCTTTATTATTTTGAGGTAGTTTCCCTCTATGCCCACTCTCTGGAGAGTTTTTATCATAAATGGGTGTTGAAGTTAGTCAAAAGCCTTTTCTGCATCTATTCAAATGATCATGTGGTTTTGATTCTTCAGTTTGTTAATATGGTGTATCACATTGACTGATTTGCATATTTTGAAGAATCCTTGCAACCCTGGGATAAATCCCAATTGATCATGGTGTATGATCCTTTTAACGTGTTGTTGGATTCGTGTTGTTAGTATTTAGTTGCAGATTTTTTCATCTATGTTCATCAGTGATATTGACCTGTAATATTCTTTTTTTGTAGTATCTTTGTCAGGTTTTGGTATCAGGGTGATGGTGGCCTCATAGAATGAGTTTGGGAGTGTTCCTTCCTCTGCAATATTTTGGAAGAGTTTGAGAAGGATGGGTGTTAGCTCTTCTCTATATGGTTGATAAAACTCACCTTTGAAGCCATCTGGTCCTGGATTTTCATTTGTTGGAAGATTTTTAATCACAGTTTCAATTTCATTCCTTGTGATTGGTCTGTTCATGTTTTCTCTTTCTTCTTGGTCAGTCTTGGAAAGTTGTAATTATCTAAGAATTTGTCCATATCTTCCAGGTTGTGCTATTTATTGGCATATAGTTACTTGTAGTAGTCTTTTATGATCATTTATATTTCTGTGGTCTCAGTTGTAACTTCTTTTTCATTTATAATTTTATTGATTTGAGTCCTCTCCCTTCTTTTGTTGATGAGTCTAGCTAAACGTTTATCAATTTTATCTTCTCAAAGGACCAGGTTTTTTGTTTTTGTTTGTTTGTTTTGCAGTACCCGGGCCTCTCACTGTTGTGGCCTCTCCTGTTGTGGAGCACAGGCTCAGCAGCCATGGCTCACGGGCCCAGCTGCTCCGCAGCATGTGGGATCTTCCCAGACCAGGGCACGAACCCGTGTCCCATGCATCGGCAGGTGGACTCTCAACCACTAGAACCAGCTTTTAATTTCATTGATCTTTACTATTTTTTTCTTCCTTTCTGTTTCATTTATTTCTGCTCTGATTTGTATGATTTCTTTCCGTCTACTAACTTTGTGTTTTGTTTACTTTTCATTCTCTTGTTGCTTTATGTGTAATGTTAGGTTGTTTATTTGAGATTGTTTCTTGAGGTAAGATCATATTGTTAAAACAGTTCCCTCTTAGAAATGCTTTTGCTGCATCCCATAGGTTTTAGGTCATCATGTTTTTATTGTAGTTTATTTCTAGGTATTTCATGAGTTCCTCTTTGATTTCTTCAGTGATCTCTTGGTCATTTAGCAGTGTATTGTTTAACCTTCATGTGTTTGTGTTTTACAGCTATTTTTTCTGTTATCTATTTTTAATCTCATAGCATTGTGGTTGGAAAATATGCTTGATAAAATTTCAATTTTCTTAAATTTACAGAGGCTTGATTTGTGACCCAAAATATGATTCTTCCTGGAGAATGTTCCATGAGCACTTGAGAAGAAAGTGTATTCTGTTGTTTTTGGATGGAATGTCCTATAAACATCTTCATTAAGTCTATTTGGTCTAATGTGTCATTTAAGGCTTGTGTTTCCTTATTAATTTTCTGCCTGGATGATCTATCCATTGGTGTAAGTGAGGTGTTAAAGTCCCTCACTATTATTGTGTTAGTGTTGATTTCCCCTTTTATGGCTCTTAGCATTTGCCTTACATATCGAGGTGCTTCTATGTTGTGTGCATAAATATTTACAATTTTTATATCTTCTTTTTGGATTGATCCCTTGATCATTATGTAGAGTCTTTCCTTGTGTCTTGTAATAGTCTTTATTTTAAAGTCTATTTTGTCTGATATGAGAATTGTTATTCCAGCTTTCTTTTGTTTTCCATTTGCATGGAATATCTTTTTCCATCCCCTCAATTTCAGTCTGTATATGTCCCTAGGTCTTTATTGGGTCTCTTGTAGACAACATATATATGTGTCTTGTCTTTGTATCCATTCAGCCAGTCTTTGTCTTTTGGTTGGTATGAGTAATTCATTTATATTTAAGGTAATTATCAATATGTAGGTTCTTATTACCATTTTCTTAACTGTTTTGGGTTTGTTTTTGTAGGTCTTTTCCTTCTCTTGTGTTTCCCACTTAGAGAAGTTCTTTTAGCACTTGTAAAGCTGGTTTGGTAGTGCTGAATTCTCTTAGATTTTGCTTGTTTGTAAAGCTTTTGATTTCTCTGTCAAATTGGAATGAGATCCTTGCTGGGTAGAGTAATCTTGGTTGTAGATTTTTCCCTTTCAACACTTTAAACTTATCCTGCCACTCCTTTCTGGCCTGCAAAATTTCTGCTGAAAAGTCATCTGATAACCTTATGGGGATTTCCTTGTATGTTATTTGTTGCTTTTTCCTTGCTGCTTTTATTTTTTTTGTTTGTATTTAATTTTTGTTAGTTTGATTAATATGTGTCTCAGCATGTTTCTCCTTGGGGTTATCCTATATGGGACTTTCTGCACTTCCCAGACTTGTGTGGTTATTTCCTTTCCCATGTTAGGGAAGTTTTCAAATATATTTCTTCAAATATTTTCTCAAACCCTTTCTCTTTCTCTTTTTCTTTTGGGACACCAGTAATTTGAATGTTGGTGTGTTTAATGTTGTCCCTGAGGTCACTTAGACTGTCCTCATTTCTGTTCATTGTTTTTACTTTATTCTGCTTGGTGGTAGTTATTTTCACCATTCTATCTTCCAGCTCATTTATTTGTTCTTCTACCTCAGTTATTCTGCTACTGATTCCTTCTAGTGTGTTTCTTAATTTCAGTTATTGTGTTGTTCTTCACTACTTGTTTGTTCCTTATTTCTTCTACATGTTTCTGAAACATTTCTTGTATCTTCTTCATTCTATTTCCAAGAATTTGGACCATGTTTACTATCATTACTGTGAATTCTTTTTCAGATAGATTGCCTATTTCCTATTCATTTATTTGGTCTTGTGGGTTTTTACCTTCCTTCTTCACCTGCAGTATATTTCCCTATCATCTCATTTTGTCTAACTTCCTGTGTTTGAGCCCTTTTTTCCACAGGCTGCAGGGTCATTGTTCCTCTTCCCTCTGGTGTCTGCCCCTGATGGGTGAGGTTGGTCCAGTGGCTTGTATAGGCTTCCTGGTGGGAGGGACTTGTGCTTGCACTCTGGTGGGTGGAGCTGTATCTTGTCCCTCTGAGGGGCAGGGCTGCATCAGGTGGTGTGTTTTGGGGTATCTGTGAGCTTAGTATGACTTTAGGCAGCTTGTCTGCTGATGGAAGGGTTTGTGTTCCTGTCTTGCTTGTTGTTTGTTATGAAACATCCAGCACTCAAGCCATAAGGCAGATGGGTGGAGCCGGGTCTTGTTGTGCAGGTGGAGACTTCCAGGATAGTTCTTGCCAGTTATTATTCCCTGGGACCATAAATTCTCTGGTGGTCCAGCATCCTAGACTCAGTGCTCCCACCCCAAAATTTCAGGTCTGACCCCCAGCTCGGGAAAAAAGACCCCACCAGCCACCCAGTATGGCTAAAAAAAGTGGGGCAAAGAAAGCAAAGCCCAAGACAAATAGCAAAAGCAAAAACAAGCAAACAGCAACAACAACTATTTTAAAAAAAAGAAAACAGACAAATACAACCCAAGACAAATGGTAAAGGCAAAAACAAACAAAACCAAAAGCTAACAAACATACACAAATACAAAAAAAAAGAACAAAAACAAAACAAAGAAAACAAGAAGCAAGAGAACAGCCAAACAAGAGAGCCCCAAAACAAAATCAAACAGTGAAAAATAAAACTAACAGAAACAAAAAAACAGGAAGCAAAACAAAAGCAGAATGCAAACTAGAAAAAGAAAACGGCACAGAAAACCTAAAAAAAGCACACAAAAATGATCACAAAAATAAGATTGAAAACAAAACAGAGCAAAGAAAAGAAATAAAAATATGAAAACAAGGGAAACAACAAAGAAGTAAAGTAAAAATAGAAAAAAAATGTGTTAACAATTTTTAAAACTTTAAAAAATATAAATGAAAACAACAGAAAATAACAAAACATTAAAAAATAGTAATAACAATATTTTCCTGACATCTCAGCTGTCAATGTCCTTGCCCCCACTGTGAGCTCCAGTCAACCTCTGCCTCCCCAGGAGGCCCTTCAGTACCTCTAGTTAGGTCTCTGGACCTGTTGAGGGAAATGTGGGGGCAGCTCAGACTCTGACCAGGCCCAACTCCCATATGTACTTGTTCCCAAAATCCACAGCTGCTAAAGCTAGACTGGTGTCAGTTGTGGGAACACTCATTTCCATTCAGATATTCCACAGATGCAGGGTTTACCAAGCTGATCATGGGAATTTAATCTGTGGTTTGTGCAGCTGCACCAAGAGATTTTTGTTCCTCTTCCTTAGTCGCCCCCCTCCCCAGGAGCTCAGCTATTGTCTTAGCCACAGAGGTGGCTCTGTGTGTGGGTCACCCACAGGGACCTGCTCCTGAGGCTTCCCTGGAGCACTCGGGTCTGCCCCAGTGAGAACAGTGTGCAGAAGTGTCACAGCTGCCAGAGTCTTAGGAGCCCTGGTGACGACCAGTGCGCAAGGTGCGTGGAATTCACAAGAAGTCAAGTCCCACCAGTGAAGAGATGCACATGGAAGCCAGTGGCCACAGGCATGAGAGATCCGGCCCTAGCCGGAGATTTTCCTAGAGCCTGGTGGCCTCATGAGAGGATCAGCAGTGGAGGCAGCCTTTCCTAGGGTCTGGTGGCTGATGTCTGAGGGCCAGCCTTGGCCAGGGCCTATCCTAATACCCGGCAGCAGGTGTGAGAAGGCCAGCCCGTTGGGGGTTTTCCTAGCACCCGGGGGGCAGGGGCTGGCACATGGGCAGAGAGAGGCTGCAATGGCTGCTCCACCCCTGCACGTCACTCAACAGTGGCACCTTGCTTCTGAAGTAGACTGGGTTTGCTCCACAAGCATTCCCGTTTGCAGATTTCCTTCCTCCCATCCTCTCAGACTGACTCTTCGCAGGCAATGACAGTCCACTCTCCAAGTTTGCTCTCAAATCTCCATGTTCGGGCTTCTCTGGTGGCGCAGTGGTTGAGAGTCTGCCTGCTGATGCAGGAGACACGGGTTCATGCCCCGGTCCGGGAAGATCCCACATGCTGCCGAGCAGCTGGTCCCGTGAGCCATGGCCACTGAGCCTGCGCATCCGGAGCCTGTGCTCTGCAATGGGAGAGGCCACAACAGTGAGAGGCCCGTGTACCACAAAAAAAAAAAAACTCCATGTTCCAGCTCCCAGCTCTGGTGTGCACAGGCAGACACATGTCCCAGTCTGGTGTGCACAAGGCTGTGACACAGACCATCTGTAGGTCTCACTCTATCTTGTCTGCCACAGACTGGCTCTTTCACCCTGCTCTGACAGACTTAGATGCTCCCCTTCTGTCCCAACTGATTTCCCCATTGGTGAGGGGTCTTCCTCAGATACAGCAACCTCTCCTCTTCCTCAGCTCCTCCCTAGGGTCACAGGTCCCATCCAGCTTCCTCTCTTCTTCTCTTTCCCTTCTTCTTTCTTTCATCTTACCCAGTTACACAGGGATCTTTCCTGTCCTTTCTGAAGTCAAAGGTCTTCTGCTAGTGTTCAGCTAGTGCTCTGTGAGAATTGTTCCATCTGTAGATGTATTCTTAATGTATTTGTGAAGAGAAATAAACTCCATGTTCTCCTACTCCTCCGCCATCTTGAAAATCCTTTATGACTGTGTATGACTATGGGTCAGACTCATTTTTACTTGGGGTGACATAGGACTGACCTCAGTGTCCCAACCTTCTGTGTGCAGATGGTGTCTTTCACAATCTCATTTTTTCCGAATATTTGGAACTGTCTCTCACAATCTCCAGGATGTGGTCCTCAACCAGGTTCAAGCACAGTGAGTTCACGGGCCCAGGCAGGGGGTGGCATGACTGAAGCTGAGATCACCTTAGCCACATGAGGTGCAATCACAGAGTGCACCCTGCAGTTGCTGTCCCACTGCAACCCTTGCCCTGAGTTCCTTTTGCTCATCCCATCTTAGCACTGTGCCCTGGTGCCCTGTACTCAGGACACACAGGCTCTGGTGGCCATGATTCTTTGGGGGTGATCTTCTCTTAAGCCCACGTTCTCTTCTTTCTCTGTACCACCCATGCCATTTGTGCAGCCTTCTTTTTCAGGTCCTCTCTCCTGGTGTAAGTAGTCCTCAGTGGTGTGGAGTCCTCATATAATCCTTTATATTCTTAAAAGTGGTTATATATTCTATAATATCCTCAGGAAAAGATAATAATTTTATTTGTTTGTTAAATTTATTATCTTGGCTAGGGTTGGGGGAATAAATTATAGAGGCTTCCACTTTACCTTTGTTATGACGATAGCCCTTATCTCATAGGACAAGAAGAACCTTGTGCCAACTATGAGTTATGCCTATTCTAGCTATAAAACAACCATTGGATGGATTATAGAACTAATGGAGACAGTGGGAGTTAAACTTTGGTCACAATGCCACTTATTGCATGTACTCCACATTGAAACCGAGTCCACCTAAAACCAGTTCCCTTACTGAGTTTATGATTAATCCCTTTATATGAAACTTTATTCCCTTTCTTGTCCCCTCTGACCTCAATCCCATGCTAACTGAACACAAATCAACCAGAATCAGATGACAAAATTGCTATCATCTATAACATCATTAATGTACTAAAATTGCTATTATAGATATCACCATTATTGGACAAACTCAGGTTGTTTCTCCAACGCAAGATGAGCTAAGAAAACCCTTATCCATAGACCACCTAGGCAAAGAATTGTAAACCAGAAACATTCTGACTCCCAAATCTATGATTAAGAAATATCACAAGAGGGTGATTAAGATCAGCTTCTTGGTTCTTCCTGCTTAAAAAGAAATCTTAACTCAAAGACCAAGTTTGAGTGGCTCTGAGGCTTGTCTTTCACTCCCTTGCTTGGTGCCCTTCAATAAATGCTGTACTTTCCTTCACCACAACCTTGTGCCAGTAGATTGGTTTTGCTGTGCATCAGGGAGGGGCCTTTGTTTGGTTCAATAGCAACAATGTGTCCAATCTAAGAAGGGTGCCATTATAATTCTCCATATCCTTTGGTATCAAAGGAATTTGGTCCTGTGTCCAAGAGTCCTCAAAATATTTGAACATTTCCCTTTCTCTAGTACATAACTGAGTTGTACACTTACGTTGGCAATGTAAGATCCTTCCTCCTGATATTCAAACTCTTAAATCAAAGAATCTGAGTCTGAAAACAGTCTCAGTCCCAAGAACTGGGGAAGATATGCTGACATTTATTAAGGTGACATCCCTTAGTCTCTTGGTTATAGACTTTTTATTTCATTTAATGTTAAAAAATGAATAAGACACTTGTAGGTTGCCCAGTTATTTTTCCCTGGGATGTGATGTTCTGTAACTATGGATGCTATTTCTAATACTACTTTCAAGTCAGGCTTCCATAGTTGCCCTTTTGACTTTACCACATATCACAATTGATGCATCCACTTGACTTAATACATAAGTATCATTGTTTCAGAGTCTTATCATCCTAATTGCTATCAGTAAGCCTAACTCCATAGTAGCCTCTCAGATAGTCAGGAGTGGCCTACATGGAGAGCCACCATCAAATTTGTGGTGGTGTTAGTACTCCTCTCATTAACATATTTCTAATGGACATGATAAATTGCATATTATATGGATTCTCTCTTGTAATATAAGTATCTTACAATTTTTAGGCCTTTACATAAAGTAACCACTCCAGCAAAGCCCAGTTACCAGGTATTTTAATCCTTTCACTTTATGTAAGGGCAACATTTCAATGTCATGTAGAGTAGACCACTACTTTTTCCATGTCTGTAAATCATTCTAGTAGCAAGTCTTTCTGTGGCTCTTTCCAAGTTGTTAAATCCTGTGACCCAGGTCAGTGCTCTCTAATAAAGTCTCCCTGGATCAAAGAGCCACAAAATCCAATCCCTCACACACTCTCCTGTATCCTAGTGGTACATATTAGCTCAGTCTTGCAAATCCTTTGGATTTCAGTGATTTTTTTTCTCCTTTTTCTGATAAGGCCCAGCATATCTTCAGTAGGTAGTGTTATAACTTAACTCTAGTTATAGGCCTAAAAGGAAATGGGAGGCAGATCCTGACTGGGGAGGGGATTATGCTATCTTGCAATGGAGAGACCACTGCAACATCTCAGACAAGAAGCTTGTGCTAGTACATCCTGTGCTTGAGTGGCTCATTTCTGCAGGACCACTAGGTTCAGAGGAACCTGTATATATAAGATTTTCCAAGGACTCAAGCCCGATATCCCCATTCCATGTGTCAAGTAGTCCCATTATTTACTAAGCAGGGTCCTGACCTTCACATAGCAGTCCAGTTTTGTTCTGAAATTTAACTTTCTTTGGAGCTCAACCATGCTGACAATCAAATGCTATGCCTGATCCTCAGATTTTTTCTGCTTTCCTATTGCACAACACAAGAAAATCTGCATGTTGCCTATGAGAGTGGCATTTGAAGGTTAAAACCAAGATTTTGACTCTCCTGTTCTAATATGATAATAATAATCATAATAATCATGGTAATAACTGGCATTTATTGAGCACTTACTATATGCCAGATACTATTATAAGTATTTTAAACATAGTAAAAGGTAATTCTCACAAAAAATAAACTTTTCCTATTACTTACCTCCTGGCAAAATTCCAGAGAATAAATTATTGTTCAGATTTTACCTACTGCCAATTCCTGGATGAATCAAATATGTCCAGAGTTTACATAAGGTTATGACTGCTCCTTGGCACTACTACATGATAGAACTTAGAGTGTGAAGTGAGGAGGAAAAGCAGTCCTCAAAGGAAGAGATTAATGGCAGATAGATATAGTCTTAGATGTCCAGTTATCAATAAAGGAAGACAAATGGATAAGTAAAATTGCAAAAAATTGTATTTATACATTTTAACTATTCATAGTAAATATTTAGTAACTTGAATTCATTGATTAAGAAGCTAAATATTTAGAAACAGTAGGGTTGAATTATAATATTACATACCATAAAAATAAATAGTTATATACATTCTGAGAGTATTTAAATTTTTAATGCCATGAACTATTATTTTTAATGCAGTCATTAATGATATGTAAATGACATATTCTCTAAGGTATATTATCTAAAAGATTCTAGTTCATAATTCTTGTTTTCAGTAAGTGAGCATCTTGTTTTCAGTTAGTAAGTGAGTACATAAGTCTTGTTTTCAGTAAGTGAGCATTATATATTTGCATTCATGTATCTTCAAACATACACACACACACATACACACACATGCATACAGTTTTTCACAATTCTAACTTTGTCACCAATTCAAAATTGAGTGTTTAAGAAGTTTTCATGGAATATTTAACATATGTTTACTTATAAACAGGGAATATAGCCAATATTTTATGATAACTATAAAAATTTTGTATCACTATGTTGTACACCTGAAACTATATTGAAAATCAACTATATTTTAATAAAAATGTTGAGTGTTTGAGAGGGTTTCATGGAATGTTTAACATATATTTACTTATAAACCAAAGCATTGGAACATATAGAGAACCAAAGGATTCTGTGTTAATTTGGGAAGAGTTTGAATCTTTATATTTCCCTACTGATTAGAATTAATCTATGTGAAAAATTTTAAATTTTACTTTCTTCCTTCAGTATTCCCATTCAAGTGTATCACATGCAATATAGTCCTGATATTTACACTGAAACTTGATTAGCAAATGCAAATGATTATTGGATATGATTTCCAAATTAAAAAATTAAATATACTGCTTTCTTACTCTCCTATCTGGAGGAGTTCCTTTAAGTTACATTTTGATACCAATATCATTTCAATTAAAAAATGAAAACCTGTAGCTATTATATAGCCAATATAATCTGAGTTTATTGTGAGTTATTTTTTGAGCTATGAACTGGGACTAACAGATAGATACACTAAATGGTAATGTACAACTGTGAACACTATTGATCAATTTGCTAACTTTGATATATAATAGAATAGCATATTACTTTCTATGTGTATACCAATATACACCAAAACACACATGTACACACCCATACACACACACACAAGAATGTTTTGCATGAGACTTTTTAATTGTTATTATAATTTCCTTAATCTATATCAAACACTGCCTTGAAAGGATTGACAATTGGTTTATTGTAGATCATGTTGGAATACAAACAAGTGAAACACCATATTTCTCATAAGTATGGCTCACTTCTTGGTTGAATGAGAGATAACTCGATGTAGTCATGCAGAAAATAAAACAGTTGTACTAACCATTCACAAAATTTTGGACAATACTACAAGTAGAGGATACATATAAGCAGAGAAAATTCAGTTTTGCTTCTGATTTGTGGAATAAGTTAAAAAATACAATTTTGAAAGCCAACAGAGTTGGCAAATATTTCAAAATGTGAAAGACATTTGACCACATCACCCAGAGGCCAATTTTTCTAAGCACCCAGCATCAACCCCAAAGTACTAAGGTGAGTTAGATAGAAATACCTGATGTCAGTCAAGGGGAATAACTTGATTGCTCAGCCATCCTTTACAATTTCCCATTGAAACACGTCGAGGTGAAATGGTGTGTATAGCAAAGTCATGAAGATTGATGGCACCCGCTGCTTCCAAATGGACCCTATCTGCATGCAAACCACTTGACGCATGAACTGATGGAAAACAAAGAGTGTTTGCACAGGAAAAATGCTTCAGCAAGCTTAATTTCCATAGCCATTTGCACAGAAAATGCAAGATCTAATAGGTCCCAGAGAAATCAGTAAAGCCATGATAAGAATTCAAAGCCACAAAATAAATAAAAAGAGATTATTGCTACACTGCAGTAGGAAAACAGTAAAGTCTTAAATGATCAATACTTGACAAGAGACATGCCACAAGCTTCATGTATAGGTCAGGCTCACATACCGTTTTTTAAATAAATCGACTGACTCTTGGACAAGGCACATAAAATGTCACTTTTTATCTTTCAGTTGATATTTTTCTCCAAGTGGGAAAAACCTATCTATTCACCTCCCTAAGAGACTTGATCAAAAAGATAGTCACTCCTGATATAAGGTTTAAAAGGGGAAACTGCAATCAAGTGGAAATTTTTGTCAGTACCTTAATCTCTGATTTGTAGAAGGTTTTGTTTTGGGATATTTGGTAGGTCTGAGGATTGCCACCATAGAGCCCTTCTGTTCTTTAATGGCTGCACTAAATCTTAACAAACGTGAGCATGAAAACTATTGTGCTGCACTTGTGAGGTATATATCAAAGTTATATTTTTTAAAGCTTGGGAAGGCATTTTGAATCATGCATGCTCTTTATGGAGCTCTGATCAGGCTGATAAAGGCAGTTCAGCTTCAATAAATGCTTTTTAAGTGAATGTTTTGGAAAGTGAATAGGAAATTCAAAGCTCAAACTGTTGTCAAACTGCTCCCACAGCACTTTGATCACTTCGTTTCTGACATTTTGTTGAAAATGTCTTGTTTTTATTAAAATGTTGGCATCTAGAGACCAAGAAAGTTAACTGTAGTCACTGAAAATATAATATACAGTAAGTCATGGAATGACATGACTTATTAAGTACTTTGTACACATTTCTTAAAAAGAAAGTGATTTCCCTGTGGGGTCACACACAGCATTGCACTTGTCTGAGAAAAAGTTCATATTGTTAAAAGAAAGACAAGTACAGAAGATAAATCAAATACTAGCACTTTGCCTCGGGCAAAAAGTAAAAGAAGTTATATAGCTTTACTATACAAAAGAATATGAATACTATAATATAAAAATTAATAAAATTAAAGAAACATGCTGAATTGAGAAGCATGCATTTGTATGCTGCCTTTAAATTTTGATCACAGAACATGTCTTTAACTTGAAGGACAGAGAAGATAAGATATTATGGCCCCCTAACATTTTACATGCCAGGAAAGTGCTTCTATAATTAGGATGCAGATTTTTCTGATCACAGCATCACGGTTTAAAATGTATGGCTTCTGCATTTGGGGTTGAGTTTACTTGAAGAGTAGGGTATTTATATAAATCAAAAGTAGTGAATTGAAAGTTACTTAAATAGAGGCAAACACATTAGTGTGAAATCAGTATAATTTCTTTATACATTCAAATATATATAAAAGGCATAAAATAACATTCTATGTTGCCATTGCCAGCAAAATAATAATGATAACTTGAAGAAGAATAAGCAGTATATTGCCTTCTTTCTTATTCTAGTTACAAATATAAGCTACCTAACGTTTACCTAGACATCACTAGCTGCAATTTTTAATACCTTTTCAAAGTTTTTATTCCATTAAATTTAAATTAATGACACCCTCCCCCCCAAGCCACTGCATTAATTTGTGATAATTTTCATAGTTGTCATGTGTTCTGCAGTGTCAGGGAACATGAAGCAAGATGATAGTTCTGAAGAACTGAGGACATTCAATAGAGGTTAAACTTTAGCAAGGAAGTACCAAAGATGGAATAAATATATGCACAACTTCTGATTAAGAACATTAGAGTATTATAATTTACCATAGACCTAGGTATTTAGGACAATGCATTGACATGTGTCATTGTTATACACACTTAGGTTAATTTTTTGGTTAACCAATTATAGAACCAGAGATTTGATTGAAAACTCATAGAGACAGCTCTCTCTTTGATAATGGTGAGTGAGTAATTTAAAACAAAACTACTGGGGCTTCCCTGGTGGTGCAGTGGTTGAGAGTCCGCCTGCCGATGCAGAGGACACGGGTTCGTGCCCCTGTCTGGGAGGATCCCGCATGCCGCAGAGCGGCTGGGCCCGTGGGCCATGGCTGCTAGGTCTGTGCGTCTGGAGCCTGTGCTCTGTGGTGGGAGTGGCCACAACAGTGAGAGGCCCGTGTACCACAAAAAAAAAAAACACAACTACTTAGTACACTACTGCTCAATAACAACAACAACAACAATCCTCTGAATAATTGAAGGCACTAGAAAGTTAATAAAGTTTCAAAGAATTTACCAAAGATGCTTGAAAGGAGCAAAACCAGGGAGGTGAGACTGGCCAATCTTCTTTTGTGCTGTAGGTAGTCAATTCTGAAGATCTTGGCCAAAAGTCAGTAGGTGGAGTCGAGCTTTTGACAGTCTCCCAAGGAGAGGGGAAGAAAAATTTAATTCTACATGTTGCCAAAGTGGGATGCCTAGTGAATCCCTTCACAATAGGTTGAGACAAAATGGTTTGAAAATATGAAAAAAAATAATTCAGAATAATACAGAGAGTATAGTGCATTTTTAAATCATATTAGTTCCTGATATTGGTTTAAGATGATATTGGAGTGATTATGCCCTTTTTTTCCTTGAAAGAAACAAACTTTCCTTGGAGAAAGATATCATTCTAGTTTTCACAATATTTCTAAAAACTTGTCCAAATATAACATCTGGACCCAAACATAGCTAGGTGCATTAGGAAATAAGATAACATACAGAAAAATCAATACATCAATTTATAAACCTACATAAATTGGATATATAAAACCATATATGAATACAGATCATAAGAAAATATTTAAAATGAATTACAAAAGGACAGAAAGTTGAAAAATAATGAAGATATGGTAAGAGATATAGATCACAGTGAGATGGTCTAATATATACGTAACTGAAGACCCAAAAGGAGAGATGAGAATAGACTAGAAACAATATTTGAAGGGATTATAATTAAGGATATGTTTATTAAAGATGACCCATAGATTCTAGATTTGCATACCTCAAGCAGGATAAATAATAAAGCAGTCAATATACAAACACATTTATGTAAAACTTCTAATAAATCAAGACAAAAAGCAAATCTTAAAAACCTCTTTAGAAAAACACAGATTACCTTTCAAAGAGTAAAAATCTAGTTGACAATTGATGATTCAACAAATACACACAAGGTAGAAGCCAGAATACAATACTCCTAGGCTAGAATTCTAAGTTGAATTAAGACATTTTCAGACATATAGTCTAATGATTTGTACAGTCTATTCATATACTATTCATATGCTGATTACCAAATATCCATCTCCAGGCCAGAACTATATTCAGTTCTCTAGCTGACATCTTGGTTTGCATGACTCATTAAGCATCTCAAACACTATATCTCATATCAAAACTGAATTCCCGATGTTATTACCAAAACCTGCTCCACTTACAGCCTTCTCAGGTGATGGCAGTTGCATATGCCTTGACAACACCCTTTTTCTTATATCCATTAGCCAATCACCATCCATCATCCTGTTTACCAAATATACCCAGTAAACTGCAAAAACATAACAGCCAGAATGATCTCCTTATAA
Organism: Monodon monoceros; assembly: GCF_005190385.1. NCBI lineage: Eukaryota > Metazoa > Chordata > Mammalia > Artiodactyla > Monodontidae > Monodon > Monodon monoceros. The sequence continues at coordinate 37,931,254 of NW_021703785.1, forward strand.
GTTCGGTCACATCATTGTCATATGTTGCCTAAAACCCTTCAATGGCTTCCCACTTCACTCACTGCAAGTATATTTTTCCTTCCAGTAGCCTACAAAACCCTTCACAATACACTGTCCATCCTTCCAATTCCTTCGTCTCTGACATCATCTCCTAATATTCTACCACCACTTTTTACTCTGCTTAATTCACATTGGACTATCTGCTATTCCTCAAACACACTAGACATTTAAGAACTCTGAAGGGTCTGAAGTTTTACTCTTTGGGCAAGCTAACAAGCTAGTCTGCTACAGTCTGACAGAAGCTGGCTGAAGCTATAAGACTCTTGTGTCAGAAACAAAGAACAGTATATTAAAGAAATAGAAGTAGGTAGAATATCACACTTTCTTTACTCATCCCCAAAGCCCCAATTCCAGCAGGGCAGCATACTAGGAACCAGATGATACTGGCACATACAATGGGTTTTGTTATATGAGAGAAACTCCAAACTTAGAAAATCCTAATTTTTAAAAAAGAACTATCAACAAACTACCTATTTTTTTTCCAGAGGGAGACATTAACTCTATTATACTGTGCAGCAAACAAACCTAGACATTTCTATCCTCTGAGGGTTTTTGCCATACAAACAACATTGCAAAGATAATTCAGAATACAAATGCTTTTGCTTACAAGATGACTGACTCATGAAGAATTGTTCCCTAACATGGGCATGTTACTTTCTTAATTTTCTCTGGAGTGGTATTATGCAAGCATGCAGAGTAGGAAATTCTGGTGTTGGCTCCACCACCAAAGCAACAAGTGAGTTGGAAAGAGAGATTGAAGTAAAATAATTTAGAACTCTGGTACTTGATTGGATACTTATTACAACTAGGGGAGTTTGAAGGGAGAGGTTGCTACTCTAAAGAAAGAGAGCTGTAATTATAAACAAGCCACCATATCCATTCCTCAGCCCTAGCAAAATTTGGTGGTGGGGAGTTTCTGAACAACGGGAGCAGCTAGCTGCTATCAAGGTGGGCAGCTGAATCCTTATTCTACAAAAATTTGGAAGTGTGAAGTTTGGTTGGTACCCTAAGGGACCCACATAGATGCTTGCCTTGGTTTCAACCCTTTGACCACAATAGCTTTCACCAGAGACATCTCTCAAAAAGATTTAAAGAGTTAGTGCATTTTTTTTCCTTTTTGGAGACAAACATTTAAGAAAATCTTAAGTCACAGACTTTGGAGATAATAGAGCAGAAGCTTCAGTGACTAAACACAACAAGGAATGTACACTTTGCAAATATAGTTTAGAAAGGTCTACAGCAGACAACTCCAGACCATAACAAACAGAAATCAGAAACTCCTGAGGAGTTAGAGAATCAGATTTACAAATTTACTACATTATAATACTCAGGGTTTCCAATTCTCAGTAACAGCAACAACAACAAAAAAATACAAATCATACAAAAAACAGGAAAATATAGACCACTCATAGGAAAAAAAAAAAAATACATGACAGAAACCATCTCTGAGGAAACCTAAACATTTGAAATACTAGTCATAGACATTAAAACAACTGTCACATTTATACTTAATGAGCTAAAGGAAACCATAGACAAAGAACTAAATGAAATCAGGAAAATGATATATGAAAAATATAAGAATATCAAGAAAAAGATAAAAAGGAACCAAACAGAAATTTTAGAGCCACAATAGTGTACAATAACTGAAATGAAAACATATAATAACTGAAATGAAAAAATTCACTAGAAGAATCAGCAGCAGGTCTGAGCAGGTAAAAGAAAGCATCAGCAAACTTGAAGAAAGGGTAATTGAAATGATCAAGTCTGAGGACCTTAAAGAAAGAAGAATGAAGAAAAAATAGAGTTTAAGAGACCTATGTGACACAAATAAGTATATCAATATATATTTCATATGAGTCCTAGATGAAAAGAGAGAGAAAGAAACAGAAAAAAATATTTGAAAAATAATGACTGAAGGTTTCTATAATTTAATGAAAAGAGAGAATACATACACTCAAGAAACTAAAACAAAACAAGCAAACAAAAGAAAAAACCCACCAAACTCCAAGCAATATAAACCTAAAGAAATGCACACTGAGAAACATAGGTTGTTGAAACCCAACGTCAAAGAAAGAATTTTGAAAGCAGTAAGAAAGAAATGTTTCATTATATACAAGAGATTAAATCAGTAATAAAACATTTCAGAGCAAAGAAAACTTCTGGACAAAGTTGCTTCACTGATGAATTCTACCAAACATTTATGAAGAATTAATATAATTTTTCTTAAACTCTTCTGAATAATGGAAGACAAGGCACACTCACTACCCCATTAGATAAAGCTAGTATCACCCTTATACAAAAATCAGATAAAGACACTAGAGGGAAAGAAAATTGCAGGAAATATCCCTTAAGAATAAAGATGCAAAAATCCTCAATGAAATAATAGCAAACTGAATCAAGCAGCATATTAAAATGATTATACACCACGAAAGTGAGTTTTACCCTAGAAATATGAAAATCAGTCACTGTAATAACAAATTAGAAGAATAAATAAGGGGACCCTAAACAACACATGATCATCTCAGTTGATTCGGGAAAAGCATTTGACAAAATCCAAACTTTTCATGGTAAAAACACAATAACCAGGAATAGAAGGAAACTTACTCAATGTGATTAAGGCCATGTATTTAAAAATCCAAGCTACTGCCATATCAATGGTGAAAGACTAATATCTTTCCTTTACAGTCAGGAACAACACAAGGATGCTCACTATTACCACCTTTCTTTAACTTTTAACATAGTACTCTAAGTTCTAGTCAGAGTAGGTAGACAAGAAAAAAACAAAAAATATATATAAATTGGAAAGGAAGAAGTAAAACTTTCTCTCTATGCAGATGACATTATCTTATAGGTACAAAACCCTAAAGAATCTCCCTCCCACACACACATACACAAACTGTTAAAGCCAAGAACCTAATGGAGCAAAGTTACAGGTGTCATACAGAGTGAAGTAAGTCAGAAGGAGGAAAATGAATACCGTATGCTAACACATATGTATGGAATCTAAAAAAAAAAAAAAAAAAAAAAATGGCTCTGATGAACCTAGGGGCAGGACAGGAATAAAGACACAGATGTAGAGAATGGACTTGAGGACACGGGCAGGGGGAAGGGTAAGCTGGGATGAAGTGACAGAGTAGCATTGACATACATACACTACTAATTGTAAAATAGATAGCTAGTGGGAAGCAGCTGCATAGCACAGGGAGATCAGCTTGGTACTATGTGACCACCTAGAGGGGTGGGTTAGGGAGGGTGGGAGAGAGATGCAAGAGGGAGGGGATAATGAGGATATATGTATACATATAGCTGATTCACTTTGTTATACAGCAGAAACTAACACAACATTGTAAAGCAATTACACTACAATAAAGATGTTAAAAACATTAATATCCCCAAATCAGTTGTATCTGTGTACACTAGCAATGAAGAATTCAAAAGGGAAAGTAAGAAAACATTTGCATTTACAGTGGCTTTGAAAACGAATAAAATACTTAGAAATAAAATTAATCAAAGAAGCAAAAGACAAACACATAAAGTTAAAAATGTTGCTGAAAAATTAAAGAAGACAAATAAATAGAAAGGAATACCACGTTTATGGATTGGAAGACATAATATTGTTAGGATCTGAATACTACCCATTGTGATCTACATATTCAATGCAATTCCCATCAAAATCTCAATGACAAACCTTTGTATAAATAGAAAAATTCATACTAAAACTTATAGGAGTCTTAGTTTAGGCTACTATACCAGAATACCATACACTGGGTGGCTTCCACAAACATTTATTTCTCACATCCTGGAGGCTGGAAGTAGGACATCAGTGTGCCAGCATGGTCAAGTTCTTGATAAGAGCCTTCTTCCTGATCATGTCCTGATATGGCTCTGCTTGGTGTATACAGAGAGAGAGAAGGATCTCAAGTCTCTTCTTGTTTTTATAAAATTATTAATCCCATCATGAGGGCCCTCATGACATAATCTAACCAAAATTACCTTCCAACTGCCATAATATTGGGGTTTAGGGATTCAACAGATGAATTTGGAGAGAACATTATTTATTCCATCACAATATGGAATCTCAAGGGACCACAAATAGCAACTCTCTATATTTAGATAGATAAAGTTGAAAGACTTACATTTCCTGATTTCCCTGGTTTAAAAACTAGCTACAAAGCTAATGTAATCAAAACCATGTGGTAGTGGCATATACACCAACAGTATATAATACAAACCCTAGAAATAAACCTTCACATATATGATCAATCGATTTTCAACAAGGGTGCCAACACAATTCAGTGTTGAAAGAACAGTTTTTTCAACAAATGATTTTTACACACCTGCATTTCCATATGCAAAAGAATGAAGCTGGACACTTTGCTTATAAAAAAAGATGAAGTTGAACCCTTATACCATATACAAAAATTAACTCACAGTATATCAAATAACTAAATTTAAGGCTGAACTATAAAAATCTTAGAAGAAAACAGGAGAAATTCTTTATGACCTTGGGTTTGGCAATGATTTCTTGCACATGACACCAAGATCACAGGCAGCAGAAGAAAAAATAGACAAATTGAACTTCATCAAAATTAAAAACATTTGTGTATCAAAAGACACCATAAAGAGAGTGAAAGAAAAGCTAACTCATAAAATGGGAGAAAATATTTGCAAATTATGTGTCTGTTAAAAAATTAATATATAGATTATATAAAGACCCCTTACAATTAAACAACAAAATACCCAATTCAAAAATGAACAAAGGTCTTTGAAAGACATTTCTCTTTTTTTTTTAAGATTTATATTAACATATTTCCATACAAATAACCCAAAGAAAGTTTAGTATTAGTTGTTTTTTTGTTTTTGTTTTTTTATACTGCAGGTTCTTATTAGTCATCAATTTTATACACATCAGTGTATACATGTCAATCCTAATCGCCCAATTCAGCACACCACCATCCCCAACCCATCGCGATTTTCCCCCCTTGGTGTCCATACATTTGTTTTCTACATCTGTGTTTCAACTTCTGCTCTGCAAACTGGTTCACCTGTACCATTTTTCTAGGTTCCACATATATGCATTAATATATATTTGTTTTTCTCTTTCTGACTTACTTCACTCTGTATGACAGTCTCTACATCCATCAACGTCTCAAAAAATGACTCAATTTTGTTCCGTTTTTGGCTGAGTAATATTCCATGGTATATATGTACCACATTTTCTTTATCCATTCATCTGTCAAAGAACATTTAGGTTGCTTCCATGACCTGGCTACTGTAAATAGTGCTGCAATGAATATTGGGGTGCATGTGTCTTTTTGAATTATGTTTTTCTCTGGGCATATGCCCAGTAGTGGGATTGCTGGATCATATGGTAATTCTATTTTTAGCTTTTTAAGGAACCTCCATACTGTTCTCCAAAGTGGCTGTATGAATTTACATTCCCACCAACAGTGCAAGGGTGTTCCCTTTTCTCCACACCTTCTCCAGAATTTGTTGTTTGTAGATATTCTGAAGTTGCCCATTCTAACTGGTGTGAGGTGATACCTCATTGTAGTTTTGATTTGCATTTCTCTAATAATTAGTGATGTTGAGCAGCTTTTCATGTGCTTCTTGGCAATCTTTAAGTCTTCTTTGGAGAAATATCTATTTACGTCTTCTGCCAATTTTTGGACTGGATTGTTTGTTTCTTTAACATTGAGCTGCATGAGCTGTTTATATATTTTGGAGATTAATCCTTTGTCCATTGATTCATTTGCAAAAATTTTCTCCCATTCTGAGGGTTGTCTTTTCATCTTGTTTATGGTTTCCTTTGCTATGCAAAAGCTTTGAAGTTTCATTAGGTCCCAATTGTTTATTTTTGTTTTTATTTCCATTACTCTAGGAGCTGTATCAAAAAAGACCTTGCTGTGATTTATGTCAAAGAGTGTTCTTCCTATGTTTTCCTCTAACAGTTTTATAGTGTCCGGTCTTACATTTTGAGTTTATTTTTGTGTATGGTGTTAGGGAGTGTTCTAATGTCATTCTTTTACCTGTAGCTGTCCAGTTTTCCCAGCACCACTTATTGAAGAGACTGTCTGTTCTCCATTGTACATCTTTGCCTCCTTTGTCATAGATTAGTTGACCATAGGTGCATGGGTTTATCTCTGGGCTTTCTATCTTGTTCCATTGATCTATGTTTCAGTTTTTGTGCCAGCACCAATATTGTCTTGATTACTGTAGCTTTGTAGTATAGTCTGAAGTCAGGGAGTCTGATTCCTCCAGCTCCTTTTTTTCCCCTCAAAACTGCTTTTGCTATTTGGGGTCTTTTGTGTCTCCATACAAATTATGAGATGATATGTTCTAGTTCCATAAAAAATGTCATTGGTAATTTGATAGGGATTGCATTGAATCTGTAGATTGCTTTAGGTAGTATAGTCATTTTCACCCTATTGATTCTTCCAATCCAAGAACATGATATATCTCTCCATCTGTTGGTATCATCTTTAATTTCTTTCATCAGTGTCATAATTTTCTGCATACAGGTCTTTTGTTTCCCTAGGTAGGTTTATTCCTAGGTAATTTATTCCTTTTGTTGCAATGGTAAATGGGAGTGTTTCCATAATTTCTCTTTCAGATTTTTCATCATTAGTGTACAGGAATGCAAGAGATTTATGTGCATTAATTTTATATCCTGCAACTTTACCAAATTCATTGATTAGCTCTAGTAGTTTTCTGGTGGCATTTTAAGGATTCTCTACATATAGTATCATGTCATCTGCAAACAGTGACAGTTTTACTTCTTCTTTTCTAATTTGTATTCCTTTTATTTCTTTTTCTTCCCTGATTGCCATGGCTAGGACTTCCAAAACTATGTTGAATAATAGTGGTGAAAGTGGGCATCCTTGTCTTATTCCTGATCTTAGAGGAAAAGCTTTCGTTTTTTTCACCATTGAGAATGACGTTTGCTGCGGGTTTGTCATATATGGCCTTTATAATGTTGAGGTAGCTTCTCTCCATGCCCACTTTCTGGAGAGTTTTTATCATAAATGGGTGTTGAATTTTGTCAAAATATTTTTCTGCATCTATTGAGATGATCATATGGTTTTTATTCTTCAGTTTTTTAATAAGGTGTATCACATTGATTGATTTGTGTCTAGTGAAAAATCCTTGCATCCCTGGGATAAATCCCACTTGACCATTGTGTATGATCCTTTTAATGTGTTGTTGTATTCTGTTTGCTAGTATTTTGTTGAGGATTTTTGCATCTATATTCATCAGTGATATTGGTCTCTAATTTTCTTTTTTTTTAGTATCTTTGTCTGGTTTTGGTATCAGGGTGATGATGGCCTCATAGAATGAGTTTGGGAGTGTTCCTTCCTCTGCAACTTTTTGGAAGAGTTTAAGAAAGATGGGTGTTAGCTCTTCTCTAAATATTTGATAGAATTCACCTGTGAAGCCCTCTGGTCCTCGACTTTTGTTTGTTGGAAGATTTTTAATCATAGTTTCAATTTCATTACTTGTGATTAGTCTGTTCATATTTTCTGTTTCTTCCTTGTTCAGTTTTGGAAGGTTATAACTTTCTAAGAATTTGTCCATATTTTTCAGGCTGTTCATTTTATTGACATAGAGTTGCTTGTAGTAGTCTCTTAGGATGCTTTGTATTTCTGCAGTGTTTATTGTAACTTCTCCTTTTCCATTTCTAATTTTATTGATTTGAGTCCTGTTCCTGTTTTTTTTTGATGAGTCTGGCTAATGGTTAATCAATTTTGTTTATCTTCTCAAAAAACCAGCTTTTAATTTTATTTATTTTTGCTATTGTTTTCTTTGTTTCTATGTCATTTATTTCTGCTCTGATCTTTATGATTTCTTTCCTTCTGCGAACTTTGGGTTTTGATTGTTCTTCTTTCTCTAGTTCCTTTAGGTGTACGATTAGATTGTATACTTGAGATTTTCCTTGTTTCTTGAGGTAGGCTTGTATAGCTATAAACTTCCCCCTTAGAACTGCTTTTGCTGCATCCCATAGGTTTTGGATCATTGTGTTTTCATTGCCATTTGTCTCTAGGTATTTTTTGACTTCCTCTTTGATGTTTTCAGTGATCTCTTGTTGTTTAGTAACTTATTGTTTAGACTCCATGTGTTTGTGTTTTTTACGTTTTTACTCCTGTAATTGATTTCTAATCTCATAGCGTTTTGGTCAGAAAAGATGCTTGATATGATTTCAATTTTCCTAAATTTACTGAGGCTTGATTTGTGACCCAAGATGTGATCTATCCTGGAGAATGTTCCATGTGCACTTGAGAAGAAAGTGTAATCTGCTGTTTTTTGGATGGAATGTCTTATAAATATCAATTAAATCTATCTGGTCTATTGTGTCATTTAAAGCTTCTGTTTCCTTATTTATTTTCATTTTGGATGATCTGTCCATTGGTGTAAGTGGGGTATTAAAGTCCCCCACTAATACTGTGTTACTGTTGATTTCCCCTTTTATAGCTGTTAGCAGTTGCCTTACGTATTGATGTGCTCCCATGTTGGGTGCATATATATTTATAATTGTCATATCTTCTTCTTGGATTGATCCTTTGATCATTATGTAGTGTCCTTCCTTGTCTCTTGTAACATTCTTTATTTTAAAGTCTACTTTTTAATGATATAAGTATAATTACTCTACCTTTCTTCTGATTTCCTTTTGCATGGAATATCTTTTTCCATCCCCTCACTTTCAGTCTGTTTGTGTCCCTAGGTCTGAAGTGAGTCTCTTGTAGACAGCATATATATGGATCTTGTTTTTGTATCCATTCAGCAAGCCTGTGTCTTTTGGTTGGAGCATTTAATCCATTCATGTTTAAGGTAATTATCAATATGTATGTTCCTATGACCATTTTCTTAATTGTTTTGGGTTTTTTTGGTAGATCCTTTTCTTCTCTTGTGTTTCCTACTTAGAGAAGTTCCTTTAGCATTTGTTGAATAGCTGGTTTGGTGGTACTGAATTCTCTTAGCTTTTGCTTGTCTGTAAAGCTTTTGATTTCTCCATCGAATCTGAATGAGATCCTTGCCAGGTAGAGTAATCTTGGTTGTATGTTCTTCCCTTTCATCACTTTAAGTATATCATGTCATTTATATCAAATAAGATATATAAATGACCAATAAGCATATGAAAAAATGCAAACTTCATTAGTCATTAGAAAATGCAAATCAAATCACAATGAGCTGCCACTTCACATCCATTAGGTTGGTTACTCTTAAATGAGAAAAAAAAAAAAAGAAGGAAAGAAACAAATGTTTGGGGGTGGGGCATTGTGGAAAACAGTTTTGTGGTTCCTACAAAATTTAAACATAGTTAAGCATAATATGGTATAGAGTTCCATATCTCTCCACAGTTTCACTCCAAGTTATATACCCAAAGAATTGCAAACAGGGACTCAGATACTTGTACACCAATGTTCATCACAGCATTATTCACAATAAACAGAAGGTAGAAACAAACCAACTGTCCATTAATGGATGAATAGATAAACAATGTAATAATATTCAGCCTTAAAAGGGAATAAAGATCTGATATATGCTATAACACAGATGAACCTTGAAAACATGCTACACAAAAAGATAAATATAATGCATAATTCCACATAGTTCTGCGTGAAGTATCTGGAATGGGAAAATCCATAAAGACAGAAAGAAGAACTGTGTTTACGAAGAGTTTAGGATGGGGAAATTGGAAATTATTGCTTAATGGTTATAGAGTTTCTGTGTAGGATAATGAAAACATTTTGAAAATAAAAAGTGATGGCTATACAAAATTGTAAATGTACTTAATTCCACTGAATTGTACATTTAAAAATGGTGTATATGGTAAACTTCATTTTATGTATATGTGACCACATTAGAAATATAAGAATTTTTCCTCTAGCTATTTTATTTGGATGCTTTGCCTAATATTTACTTGGCTAACTCTCTTACCTCTTTCAAGTCTTTGTTGAAACTATTTCTTATTTAAGCCTATCATTACCATCCTATGTTTAATCTCAAACTCCAAAATAACAACACTTCTTTTGCCTTCTGATACTCCTTTCATTATTCTATTTTTCCTTTTTTTAAATAGAATTTATTTTCTAACATATATTTTATTCTGATTTCTAGTTTACTGTATGTTAACCCCACTAGAAACTATATTTCCCCAAATTAGTAATATATTCAAATGTGATCAACAATGCCTAGCATATAGATCATGCTCAACGAATATTTGTTAAACAAATGAATGAATTACTTAAGTCATACTAAATAGCACTCTTCAGAGGAAGTATATGAATGTAGGTTTTCACTTGGAAATCAAACATGACTATAATAAGATAACATGTTGAGTTTTTAGTGATTATTCATAGTGAAATAAGACATTTTTCATACTTATTTATTGTTAGCCATTTCTTTTGTTACCATTATATAGCTCAACAATATAATAAGTTTTTGAAGTATATACTGTGATTTCATTCACTGGAACACCCTTGGAAATATGTAGTATATGAATATATTAAACTGAAGACATTTGATTCTTCACTGCTTTTCTTTTTCTTTTTTTTTTTGGTGGTACTCTCCCATTGCAGCGCACAGGCTCCGGACGCACAGGCTCAGTGGCCATGGCTCACGGGCCCAACCACTCCGCGGCACATGGGATCTTCCCCGACTGGGGCATGAACCCGTGTCCCCTGCATCGGCAGGTGGACTCTCAACCACTGCACCACCAGGGAAGCCCTTCACTGCTTTTCTTGTCTTATATTGTCTGTCAGTCCTGCCATGTGGGTTGAAAACACAAACATTGATCTAGAGTAATCTAGGTCTACTCTATCTATAGAGTAATCACACATTTTCCACATGTTCATTGACTTTTGCGATATGTCTTTTGATATATCAGGGGAAAAGCAATATTATATCAAGACTAACCTTAAGAAAAGAGACTTGTTTACTGAGTCAAAATTAGCCTCTGCAGTATTGAATTGAAATCAAATTTCTGTTAACTAGGGCCCCAAGAAATCAGTTGTAACCATCCGTTAATGACAGTTTGCGAACCGCTTGAGGCAAAGCCAAGGGCAGTTAACGCTCCAACAAATTGTTGTTAACTGTACTAATGACTGATTTTGCTGGGATTATTGCTACTATAAACAGTCATCAATCCAGTTGTACCACCGAGTCTAGAAAAGTTTGCAGCCATAAAACGATTTTTATGCCCTCAGTTTGATACTCTGGATTCCAGTTAATGTGATAATCTAAAATCATAATGCTAGATTTCCTGCTTTGGCAGGGGTAAAAGTAATAAAATCTCCTTTTCATTTTCCTTATTTGTAGTAGAGTTGGATGAATATATAGATTTCTGATAGTCTCTTATGAGAATCAATAGGAAAATACGATAATAGAAATATGTAGATGCTTTCTCATTTTCAGTATATATTCACCATCAATTTGTTAAAATGTGCATAAGATCAACAGGCACCATAAAAGCAATTGTAGTTTGTCATTTATGGAAAAATTTCCAATCAAAAATGGAAAATAAAAAGAATAAATAAATCAGATTTATATAGAATCAAACTAAGTTTCAGGACTAAGTCCTAAAGTATTTTAAGAACAAAATATATAAGCTTTTGAAATCCAATATTAATCTTAAATTGTGAATATTATTTTAAAGCAAATTTCTGCTTTACTTACCAATAAAAGTAAATGAGATTATCCTTATATTCTGAATTTTTAAACAAAAACATAATAATAGACTGATTTCTCATTTAGTTTTATAATATTTTGAAAAGATTTAGTGTTAATCAATTTTCCATTCTAATTAATTGCCTATATTACTATTTTTTGTAATGTGTATTTTACCATATGGTTGAATAATTTGGTTAAAGAGTCGTGCCTTTAATTGTTGACTTTAATTTTAAGTGCTGCTGTAGAAGTGTCACCATTTAAATGTTTTAATATAGATTCCTTTAAATATTTCACAAATACAGGTATATCCACAGAGAATGATAATATTATGGTGGGTATTTTGTTTTAAGCATATTTTTTAATTAGAGGGTCATATTGACAAGTTATTAATAATTTCACTACACTCTCCCTAATCAGGTCTCTGCAGTTAAAGTTGCATTTCAAACTAAGTAATTATTTGGAAAATTTAAATACACATTCATCTGTTTTTCTTAAACAATACTAAAAGTATGTTTACTTTTGTAACATATACCCTGCATTACAAAAGATAGTTTTTCATTGGACAAAATTAAAAACTAAAACTAAATTCATTATATAAAGATAATGCCTAGAGGTAGTCTGTGATATTAAAAAAATAAAACTTAAAAAGTCATATCTAGTGCCCACATAATTAAAGATAAATACAGAATTTATTTGAGCAATTATCCTACTCTAATTTTCACATGAACACAAGGAATAAGGGAAATAATGTTCACCTTGAATGAATATATTGTGACTTATTGTTTTTCAATCTGCTCTAATTTTTCTGTAATAAAATTAAAACAAAACTTGAAAATTCATTTGAAAGGTTTTTATAAAATTTTCATTTATTTCAACACTGTCTCATGAATTAGGTATTTTTTAAATATTTCAAGCAATTTTGTGACCTTTAAACTGCTTGAAAGTATATAAATATTGTCCCAAACTCTTACTTTAGTGAGACTCTCAACATATTCCTAACTACTTCAATTTAGATTCATTCTGAATTAAGTTTATAATCCTTGAAGACAGGAAATTTATTCATTATATATCCTCAAAAAAACCCTCTAATTTTCTTCACACATGGTCAATTTTTCTTCCAGCTTTATTGAGATATAATTGACCTATAAAATTGTGTGAGTTTGAGGTGTACAATATGATGATTTGATAAATGTATATATTGTGAAATATTTACCACAATAAAGTTAGTTAACACATTCTTCATTTCACATAATTACCTTTTTGTTATTGCTGTTATGATGAGAGCATTAAAGCTCTCCTTTCATAGCAACTGTCAAGTCTACAATACAGTATCCTTACCTATAGTCACCATGCTGTACATTAAACCTCTGCAACTTATTAATCTATAACTGAGAGTTTGTACCATTTGATCATACTATATTTGTCTTTCTCTGTCTGACTTACTTCACTTGGCATAATGCCCTCAAGGTCCATCCATGTTGTCACAAATAGCAGGATTTCCTTCTTTTATGCCTGAATAATATCCCATTGTATAAATATATACCACATTTTCTTTATCTATTCATCTATTGATGAATACTTAGGTTGTTTCCATGTCTTAGCTACTGTAATATTGCTGCAATGAGCATGTGAATGTAGATACCTCTTTGAGATAGTGATTTAATTTTCTTTGAATATATACCCGGAAATGGGATTGCTGGATCATATGATAGTCCCATTTTTAATACTTTGAGGGAACTTTGTACTGTTTTCCATGGTGTCTGTGTCAATTTTCATTTCCACCAACAGTGCACAAGGGTTCCCTTTTCTCCATATCCATGCTGGTGTTTCTTACTTCTTGTGTTCTTGATGATAGTTACTCTAACGACTATGAGATGATACGTCATTGTGGTTTTGATTTTCATTTCCTTGATGACTCATTATCAACAGCACCTTTTTAATGTACATTTTGGCAATTTGTATGTCTTCTTGGGAAAAATTATTCCATTGCTCTGCCCACTTTTACATTGGATTGTTTGTTCTTTAGCTATTAAATTGTAAATTCCTTATATATTTTGGATATTAACCCCTTATCAGACATATGGTTTGATATGTTTTCTCCCATATCATGGGCTGCCTTTTCATTTTGTTGATTGTTTCTTTTGCCTTGCAGAAGATTTTTTCATTTTTTATAGTCCCAATGTTGAGTTTTGCTTTTGTTGCTTTTACTTTTGGTGTCATATCCAAAAAATCATTGCCAAGACTTAAGTGAAGGAGTTTTGCCACTATGTTTTCTTCTAGGAGTTTTACAGTTTTGAGTCATAACATTTAATTTGTTAATCTATTTCTAGTTATTTTTTTGTGAGTGATATAAGAAAGTGTTCTAATTTTATTCTTTTGCATGTGAATATCTGGTTTCCAACACCATTTATTAAAGAGACTATACTTTCTGCATTGAGTATCCTTGCCTCCTTTGCAAATACTAGTTGATCATATAAGTGTGGATTTATTTCTGGGCTCTCAATTCTGTTTCACTGGCCTATATTTCTGTTTTTATGCCAGTTCTATACTTTTTTGATTACTACAGTTTTGTAAAGTAGTTTGAAATCAGGAAAAATGATGCCTCCACCTTTCCTCTTTCTCAAGGTTGCTTTTGCTTTTCAGCAGAGAATTTTATGATTTTTTCTTTCTATTTCTTTGAAAAATGCTGTTGGTATTTTGCAGGGATTGCACTGAACATTTTCACAATATTTTCACATTAAATTGGTAGTATTAGCTCTACCAGTCCATGAACATGATATATCTTTCCATTTATTTGTTCTTCAGTTTCTCTCATCAATATTTTATAATTTTCAGTGCATAGATGTTTTTCTTCCTTGGCCAAATTTATTCCTAAATATTCTATACTTTTTGTTATTATTGTAAATGAGATTGTTTTCTTTATATCTTTTTCAGGTAGTTCATTGTTGCTGTATAGAAATGCAACTGATTTTTGTATGTTGGTTTTGTATCCCAAAACTTTACTATATTTGTTTGTTAGGTGTAAAATGTTTTTGGTAGAGTCTTTAGAATTTTCTATATATAAGATTATATCTTCATAAAACAGCAACAGTTTTCCTTCTTCCTTTTCAATTTAGATATATTTTATTTATTTTTATTGCCTCATTGCTTTGGCTAGGATTTTCATTACTATGCTGAATAAGAGTGGTAAGAATGAGAACCCTTGCCTTATTCCTCATTTTAGAGGAAAAACTTTCAATCTTTCACTGTTGAATATGATATTACCTGTGGACTTGTCACCTACGGACTTTATATGTTGAGGTTTGTTCCTTCTATAAAAAATTTGTTGAGGGCTTCCCTGTTGGTGCAGTGGTTGAGAGTCCACCTGCCGATGCAGGGTACACGGGTTCATGTCCCGGTCCAGAAAGACCCCACATGTCACGGAGCGGCTGGGCCTGTGAGCCATGGCTTCTGAGCCTGCGCATCCAGAGCCTGTGCTGTGCAACAGGAGAGGCCACAACAGTGAGAGGCCCGCATATCACACACACAAAAAAAAAATTGTTGAATTTTTATTGTGAAAGGATACTAAATTTTGTGAAATGTATTTTCTGTATATATTGAGTCAATCATATAACTTCTGTCATTTTATTAACACGTATTATATTATTTGCATGTGTGAACTGTCCTTGTTCAGGCTTAGATATCACTTGCTCATGGTGTGTGACATTTTTAATGTGCCACTGAATTCAGTGTGCTAATATTTTTTTGAGAATTTTTCCATCAATATGCATTACGGATATTAGCCTGTAGACTTCTTTTCTTGTATCATCCTTATCTGTCTTTGGTATCAGAGTAATGCTGGCTTTGTAAAATAAGTTTGGGAGTGTTTACTTCCCTTCAATTTTTTGGAGTAATTTGAGAACAATTGGCATTAATTCTCCTTTAAATGTCTGATAGAATTTACCCATGAAAGAAAGACCTTCACTTGCTTGTCGGTATATATTGAAGTGTGCTGTCACTCTGGGTCCAGTGGTAAAGAGTGTCAAGTGTATGAGCATGTGGTGGCTCTGGGTCCAGGAAGTGAGGTGACTCATCAACTTGGGTCACTGGGTACCAAAGCATCAACAAATGCATAGTCCTTGGTGATCACTGAGGGAGATCCACTGAGACCGCAATGACTGTTTTGACCCTCAGTAGTGTCTCCAGATTCAGCAGATAAGAACAAGGGCAGGCAACATTGGTGGCTGGAGCTAGTGGTATTCACACACTCAGCTGTGAGGGTCAGCTGCAGGTATCTGTGTAGTGGCAAGGGCCAGTTGCAAGTATACACTTAGTGATGGGGGCCAAGTTAAGCAGCAAGTGACAGGTCCAATTGTGAAAGTCCACTGGCAGCTGCAAAGGCCTTGTCTTCTGCAGTGCACTCCTTTTGCTGCTGGTTCTCACTGCTGGTGCAGAGCAGTAAAGGTTAGTGTGAGGAGTCAGACTGGGCTATGCAGAGGCACAGCTGGAGGGGCTAGCTGCTGGTGAGGATATGATGCAGGTCAGTGACAAGAGACAAGGCTAGATCTAGGCTCATAAATAGCTATGGGGGCCCTGGCTTTCAGCCTGCACTTCTGTGGGTATAATATTTTGTCTTAGCATGCACAAAATAATGGAGGCCAGTGATGGGTGTTAAGCCATCTGCGTGCCAGTGCACAGCTGGAAGGGCTAACTCCAAGCTCACACACAGCAGTGAGGGTCAGCTAGAGGAGTCTAGGTTAGTGTCTTGGGCTCTCACAACCACAGAGACCTGGGATGGCTGCCTCTGTAGGTTCCAGGCTCTGGCATGGGTGAGGTGGGTAGGGAGAAGGGAGGGACTCATGCAGTTGACATCAGTGAATGTAAATACATGTGGGACAATAACTGGTGAAATATGCAGGGGGCCTGCAGAGGCCATGCTGGCCATTGGTTTCTTCAGTAGCAAAAGATTTTGGGGTTGTCTGCAAAGCAGATCACTGGAAACAGCATATGCTCCTGCTATCTGGCTGATGCTGGTAGCCTTTGCTTTTCTTGCTTATTCCAGCTGTCTCTCTACCTCTCAGTTTTGCTGGTCTCCGGGTGGGGTGAAACTGAAGGAGATCCTTTGTATAATGCCCTGAATGCTCACCCAGCTCTTCCTTTTCCATTGAGGGTAACTCTTTCTTGCTGGGAAGTTTCCTCTTGGTGCTGAGCAATGTGAACCTGCAGATGGGATAATGAATACAGCCAAAATGAAGCTATTCTTCCTTCTCATTTTGTGATGTTATTCTCAAATTTTTTGTTCTACTGTATTGTTGAAACTTCTTAATCTGGCTCCAGAGCTTTCCCAGAGCTGTTTTTGTTAATGGATTTGTGTCTAATTGTTGATCTTTATGTTGTAAAAGAGGCTGGAGTCTCCTACTCCACCATCTTGGGACAACATCCCACTATATGATCAGTTTTATTGGTTAATTCTACTCTTCGCTTTCCTGTTCCGCTATATACCCATACCTGTTTTCACATTTGGATTCTTCAATACCTATATAGGAAGTAGAAAATATATATGTAACTCGCAGACTCAAGGTTTGCCATAATAGAAAAATCAATAGCAGCTTTTAAATATTTTGTTTTTTATTGTGGTAAAAGTCACATAATATAAAACATGCTATTTTAACCATATTTAACTGTACAGTTCAGGGACACTAGGTACTTTCACATTGTTGTGCAACTCTCACCATCATCCATCTCCCGAATTTTTCACCTTCCTAAACTGAAATGTTGTCCCCTTTAAACACTAATTCCCCATTCCCTTTCCCCAAGCCCTCACCCCTTGACCCCTGGCATCTACAGTATACATTCTAACTCTATGAATTTGACTACTCTAGGCACCTCGTATAAGTGGAATCAAACAGTATTTGTCTGCACCTAAAGTATATAGGAGTGCATTTATAAGGTTACTTAATACATGTCCTGAAAACAGATTGTATCTTCTTTTTTTTTTTCCCCTGTGCTATACAGTAGGCCCTCACCAGCCATCTACTTCATATATAGTACAGTACGTATGTCAATCCCAATCTCCCAATCCATCCCAGCGCCCCCTTAGTGTTCATACATATCTTTCTCTATGTCTGTGTCTCTATTTCTGCTTTGCAAATAGGTTCATATATACCATTTTTTCTAAATTCCACATATATGCATTAATATATTTGTTTTCTCTTTCTGACTTCACTCTGTATGACAACCTCTCAGTCCATCCATGTCTCTGCAAATGGCACAATTTTGTTCCTTTATAAGGCTGAGTAATATTCCATCATATATATATATATATATATACACATACCACATCTTCTTTATCCATTCCTCCGTTGATGGACATTTAGGTTGCTTCCATGTCCTGGCTATTGTAAATAGTGCTGCAATGAACACTGGAGTGCATATATCTTTTGGAACTATGGTTTTCACCAGGTATATGCCCAGGAGAGGGATTGCTGGATCATATGGTAGTTCTATTTTTATTTTCTTAAGGAATCTCCATACTGTTCTCCATAGTGACTATATCAATTTACATTCCCACCAACAGTGTAAAAAGGATCCCTTTTCTCCACTCCCACTCTAGAATTTATTGTTTGTAGTGACCAGTGTGAGGTGGTAACTCATTGTAGTTTTGATTTGCATTTCTCTAATAATTAGTGACGTTGAGCATCTTTTCATGTGTTTGTTGGCCATCTGTATGTCTTCTTTGGAGAAAAGTTTATTTAGGCCTTCTACCCATATTTTGACTGGGTTGTTGGAATCAGACAAAAACAGAAATATAGACCACAAAAAAAAAAATAGCAGCTTTTGTAATCCAGGTTTTGGACTCACTGTTTTACTATGGCCTTTAATAATTGCAAGATTTTTGTTTTAATTTTGTGCTGTTTAAATCTACAGTTTTAGCTATTTTTTTTTTCTCTTTAGAACCCTTGGTCTGTTATTTTATTCTAATGAAATTTGTTTGGCATTACCTCCAGTATCTAGATCTCTCAGAACTATTTTGTCTTTGGACTGGTTACTTACAGTACTAGCTGAGGTCTAGCTATAGTTCATGATATTGAGTTTATGGTCTCCTACATGCTCTATAAATACATATGAATAGAAAACAAATAACTAGAACCCAGTAGCACATGAAGTTTTTCTTATGCTATTATATACTTCTCTTTTGACTTAAAGAGACATTCAAGGTACAACTTTTATCTCTTCTCCTCTGTGATGGCTGAGAAGTAACTAGAGGCCTTAAATAAACTTATTTTAATTCCTATAGAGATTTATCTGTGCCACATAATTTGTCACTGCCAAATGCTATTTATTAACCTTCTCTTTTGTTTGCTTCATTCATTTTCTTAGAAGTTTTAAAATTTTTGAATATAAGAAATTGTTCCATATTATTTCTTTGTATTCTATGCTTTCATTTTGAATATTTTATTCAGTAGAGCTTAAATATTTATGGTAAAAAATTTAATGGATTAAAGAAAAACTCTTACACTTATTTTAGGCTCCTAAACTTAAATATATATTGGACTTTATTGTAGAAATTTATAAGAGATTGTCATTTCCCACTCTAACAATGAGAAAAAGCTAGATAAATTGCAAAGTTATAGTTTTTTGAAAACATATTAGCAAATTGAGAACTCCAAACAAACCTAAATGAACTAAAATCTAGAAATTGACTGGGCATTCCCAGTGGGTGTATGATCCATAGTTGATTTCCTCCATGGATGACCAAGCAATTTCAAAATGGTCACATATCAATGGGGGTAAGAATGAATAAACTTGTGTTTTTTAAAAAAAAAATAGTTATTGGAGTACAGTTGCTTTACAATGCTGTGTTAATTTCAGGTGTACAGCAAAATGAATCTGTTTTATATATATCCACTCTTTTTTAAGATTCTTTTCCCGTACAGGCCACTATAGAGTATTGAGTAGAGTTCCCTGTGCTAAACAGCAGGATCTTATTAGGTATCTATTTTATATATAGTAATGTGTATATGTCAATCCCAATCTCCCAATTTATCCCTTTCCCCTTTATCCCCTGGAAGCCATAAGTTTGTTTTCTACATCCATGACTCTATTTCTATTTTGTAAATAAATTCATTTGTACCTTTTTTTTAAGATTCTACATATAAGCAATAACATATATTTGTGTTTCTGTGTCTGATTTAACTTCACTCAATATGACAATCACTAGCTCCATCCATTTTGCTGTAAATGGCATTATTTTGTTCTTTTTTATGGCTGAGTAATATTCCATTATATATATGTACCACATCTTCTTTATCCATTCCTTTGTTGATGGGCATTTAAGTTGCTTTCATGTCCTGGCTATTGTAAATAACCCTGCAGTGAACATTGGGGTGAATGTATCTTTTTGAATTATGGTTTTCTCCACATATATGCCCAGGAGTGGAGTTTCTGGGTCCTTTTGAATCCACCCCTAGAGTAATGAAAATAAAAACAAAAATAAACAAATGGGATCTAATTAAACTTAAAAGTTTTGCACAGCAAAGGAAACCATAAACAAAACAAAAAGACAACCCTCATTATGAAAGAAAATATTTGCAAATGAAGCAACTGAAAAGGGTTTAATCCCCAAAATATACAAATAGCTCATGCAGCTCAATATCAAAAAAACAAATAACCCAATCAAAAAATGGGTGAAGGACCTAAATAGACATTTCTCCAAAGAAGACATACAGATGTCCAACAAACACATGAAAAGATGCTCAATGTCACTAATTATTAGAGAAATGCAAATTAAAACTACAGTGAGGTATCACCTCACACTGGTCAAAATGGCCATCAAAAAATCTACAAACAATAAATGCTTCAGAGGGTGTGGAGAAAAGGAACAATATTACAGTGTTTGTGGGAATGTAAATTAGTATAGCCACTATGGAGAACAGTATGGAAGTTCTTTAAAAAACTAAATATAGAACTACCACATGACCCAGGAATAAACTGGTGATTTCAATGACTTTAATGAGCACATATTAGCTAGTGTCAAGTATTAGAATCTTGTGGGGTCCCACCCACAACCCACTAACTCTGTCCCACACTTCTTTACTAAGCTTTTAAGGATAGTACATCAAAAGACAAAAGAATTCATTTATATCCATACCTATATCTTATTCCAGGAATTCACAGAGTTGAAGACTTTAGCTTCCGAAAATGAAGACAGGCAGGTATATGCTGATTCTCAAATTTTCTCTATGTGCAAAGCAGTGGTCCACAGAATTCAGGGAGAAGGGCAAGAGAGTTAAAATAAATTAATCATATATATACTATTTATCATATAATTACATTATAATGTATATAATCAAATATATATTTCCATGAGTGAGGAAAGTACCTGTGACCTTGAGTCCAGTTCAATGCAAATTATCCAAAATGAACACAAAGAGAGTAAAACAAAAAAGAGAGACAAATGGGACAGAAGAAATATTTGGAGAGATAGCAGCCAATAACACTCCTTAAAAGATCAACTAGAGTATAATATATATATATATATATATTTTAGTATATATTGTACGAATTTTTGAAAAACTCAGTTCAGAAAGCATCTGTTCCTGACCTTTCAGAAATTCACTTTAATGCCCCCAACCTGGGCCAACTTCTATAGGAACTTTGAAGTACCAACTACTTTTTCTCTATTCATAACTATTCTGATTTGTCGTATTAATATATTTAAAATCCTATTGTCTTTACAACTGTCAGTATTTCGATTATAAAGTAGTATTTATGCAGGAAGAAGGCTCCTAAGTTAGCATATTCATTTGCTATGAATATGTGACAGAGTGTGTGATATTATATAATAATACATGGACCCCCCAAAGTGTATCTGTTATTTGACATAATAAACAGAAAATCAATGGTGCTGCACCTTACATTTTTTGAAGATATCTGTTATATCAAAGGCATTTTCATCAAGGCATTCAAGATTTAATTAGGGGAAAAGATATCATTGTCTTATTTATCATAAATACATTAAAATAAGAATATTACCTCCTCATTGTCATATCATTTAATTATACAAGAAGGATCATTGTCCTTTGTGTATTATATTTGTTCCCTTTATTAAATACTCATTTGTGGTACCTTTCTTTAACTGTCACTTCAGGGAATAAAGCATAGATTTGGGCATCTAACTTCATATCTTGAAAGCAGCACTACTGAAATATTAGAGCAGATTGTCACTATAGAAAAATGGATTATCTATCCAGGTAATAGTGTCATTCATCTAGATTTGAGGTCTGTTCAGATGTTCATGAAATAAGAACTATTTTTTTCTCCCTGAGACACCAAACATCCAGATTAAAATGATATAAAAAATAGTCACTGACTCAAATGCATTTAAAAGTAGATGGTTGTAAAAGTTTTACAAAATGCAATGCTCCTCCTTAACCAAGAGTTTTGTATTTTTAAAGAAAATAACATTATATTTAGATTAACTGAGAGTTTATCATTTTATTGAACTCTGAATTTTTAAGGAATTAAAATACTATAAATTAGCAGAAATAATGGAATTTTGTTGCAAATAAAATTCAGCCATACTGAATTATATGCTTGTCTGAATATGTTTTCAGTACTATTATGTCTTTATAATTTAAAAAATGTACATTTTACAGTCTTGGATTAGAATACTTTTTTAGAGATCTGCCAAAAGTTGTGCTGACCTTAACACATTAAAAAAAAGAAAATCACTGTCCTCAATAACCATTTCATTAACTTAGGCCTGATAGTATAAAAAACATGAATATATAACATTTATCTTCTTTTGCGGGCTTCTCACTGCTGCGGCTTCTCCCGTTGTGGAGCACAGGCTCCGGACGCGCAGGCTCAGCAGCCATGGCTCACGGGCCCAGCCGCTACGCGGCATGTGGGATCCTCCCGAACTGGGGCATGAACCCGTGTCCCCTGCATTGGCAGGCGGACTCTCAACCACTGCGCCACCAGGGAAGCCCTCATTTACCTTTTGATATAACTTTCTATATAGCATTCTCTATATGGAAAAAATAAAATATGGTATTAGGAAAAGGAAATTTTTTTTCCTAGGTCCAAATCCAAGCAGATCCTAGGTCCAAAAGATCCAAATGAATCCAAGCAGTCAAATATTGTAATCTGGAATGGCTATTGAAATTAAGTATTTCTGCCATAGGATCTGTCTTCTGTTTAAGATATTTAAGATTTTGAGTTATATGTAAGAATACATATTGATATAGATATATTTACAAATATAACATTTGATATCATATTTTAAATCATTTACCACTTATTGATTTGTATATATGATATTCTTTAGCACATGAAAAATTTTACATATACAGAATTAAGCTTGCATGTACCAATAAAGGCTAAAAATAGATGAGGGTTTCTATAAAAGTCTATCTTTGAGGAACAGTGTACAAATTATTCCATGATATTTAATTAAATCAGCCCCAGAAATGTTCTGAGATGTTAATGAGCCTGAGTTTCTCTTACCTTTTATTTTGACCTTCAAGTAAGACATTATTTTTATCTTTGGAATGCCATCATGAATGCTGATATGTAAAGGTGTTCAATTTTGAATAAAATGTGTCAAGATGTATTCTATTAATTTTGTCTTTTCTCATTTTGGAAATGATCTATTACTTTCACTCTAAGGAAACAATACATCATATTTCTCAATATATCATTCCGTATGGCTTCCTGTTGGGTTAAGTTTGGAATAAAAATATGGAGTATCAACTTAAAATTTGAATGATAATAGTTGTGTAAATGATAGCTCAATATCATCAAACAATATTATATCTGGTATAAAATTGGTATCACACAAATGCTTTTAGAGAAAACATGAGCTTGTCAATCAGAATTCTTTTTCTGTTTCACTTAGAAAACTACCTTGATTATCTCAGAAATCTTTTGACATAGAAATATCAGTTCTACAAATTTTAATTTTTTTTTTTTTATTTTTGCGGTACGCAGGCCTCTCACTGTTGTGGCCTCTCCCATTGCGGAGCACAGGTTCCAGATGCGCAGGCTCAACGACCATGGCTTTCACGGGCCCAGCCGCTCCGCGGCATGTGGGATCTTCCTGGACCGGGGCACGAACCCGCGTCCCCTGCATCGGCAGGCAGACTCTCAACCACTGCGCCACCAGGGAAGTGCCAATTTTAATTTTTAAAGAAGCGTCTGTGAAGTCTAGTCAAAAGACATATTTTTTTCAATATCAAATTTATATGCTCAATATTATTCAGGAATTTTTCTCTCAAATTTGAGAATTTGCTGTAACCTTTTGTGGTAAAATTAAGATTGCCTGGTACTATTTAACCTCTATATAACCAGTCCTTTGAAGGAAGGTAGTGTGTAAGACACTTATTTTTTTTTCCAAATTTTTAGAGCTGGCATTAATAGGTAAGAAGAATATTTTATTTCATTTTATATACTTATTTTTTGGCCGTGTCGTGCATCATGTGGATCTTAATTACCCAACCAGGGGTTGGACCCTTGCCACCTGCTGTGGAAGCATGGAGTCTTAACCACTGAACCACCAGGGAAATCCTAAGTAGAATATTTTCAAAGTCAGAAATGTAAGTTCCTAAAAAGCTTTGATCTTCCATAGCACAACAGTTTAATTTTACAGAACAGAAAACTGAGATCCACAAATGTAATAATTAACCCAGTGTCAGTCACCTAATAGGGGTTCAATAAATATTGATTAATTGATGATTATTTGCTGTTCTTAACTGTTTCCAACTTTCATATGTTAAGATCATATGTAAAATACTGCGCTAGGAATTCCTGGCATTGAACACATAACAAGATAGTATCTACTTCAATAAGGAGATGGCATTTACATAAGTAATTTAGGATACTCAGCCATAAACAGACATTTATTTGGTGTTTACAAGGCAGTAGTCCTTATGTGTGTCAATGACTGAGTGGTAGTGAACAGAGGAATCATGTTCATAGTTTCTAGAGTTCACACTCAAGAAAAAGTTGGTTAACAATTGAATACATCAAAAATATAACTGCCAATTATAGTAAGTTATATGAAAGAAACATATGATATTCTGAAAGAATAAATTCAAGGGAAGCTAAATCATATTTAGGTTTTCTATAAAAAAGTTTATAATAGATCTAAAAGAGGACTAAAACAAATATGAGTATTATTCTGGAACAGGAGAAAACTTTGTGTGCTTGAACATTAAGCAAAAGCGCAATGGGGCTAGATCTTAGAAAAACACAGAGAGGATGACCGGAGATGAGGAGAGGATGAAGTAGGAGAGAATTTACCCAGTACCATGTCTATAGCCTGTATTTTGATCATTTTAAGTGCAAAATAACTGATAGAAGATTTTAATCAGACTCATAATTATGTTGTTAAAAATATATTACTATTACATGTTCTTTTATTTTTATTTTTCCAACTTTCTTCTGACCCTAGCACCCAGTCCCTACCCTAGCTCAGTTCCTTTCTTATATGGACTTGGGAAGACTTTTATTATCATATAACAATTAAAAGTTAAGAACTATCCCTTCAATCCTCCACAGATCTATATGCTTGAATATCCATGTGAAAGAAAATCACAGGTTTTACTTTAATTTGGTCAAAATGGCCCTACCTATTATTGTTTTGACTGATGAATCCATATGTCACACAAAGTGACCACTCGTAGTTGACCAACAAGATAATCATTAACACATGTTTTGAAATTTATATAGTTTGATAAGTATTGAAATGCTGTTACATGTAGTAAGGTCAATGATGCCAGAGATATCTGACTTGCATTGGCTTGGTTACCTCCACTTCTTATGAGACAGTTGAGGAAGCTTTAAAGACAGGCATGATTTTTTTTTAAACTACCATGCTGTTATTTCCAGCTTGGGTTCACTACTCCAAGGCACACTGTTAATAGAGTGTATGTTGTAGGCTGATGCTGACATTGACACTTTCTGTCCTCAGAATTCCACATGCATATGATTATCTATTAATACCCACAGATAAGTTACATAAGACTGGAATCTGGAGACATGGCATAACAGAATGTTCATGTGAGCAAAATATATGTATATATATATATATATATATATATATATATATATGTAAAATTACCAATATATCATTACCATCCCATTTATTTATTTCTTTGCATTTAAAATTATAAAATATAGAGGCATGTTAGAAAATCAAAAAACTTGAAAGTTTATAAAGCAAAACTTGCCATCCATTTCCCACATATTATCAACATACCATTCCCATTACCTAGGAGAAAACATTGTAAGCATTTTGGTGTGTGATTGCACTGTGATCCTGAAACTTTTCCCATACATTTACAAATATGTGTGTGTAGTTTTCCTCGATATTTTATTTTGAAAATTTTCCAATATACAGAAAATTTGAGAGAATTGTAGAGTAAAAAGTTAATATTTTTCTGTATTTGTTTAACACATACCTGTCTGACATCTCTCTATCCTCCCACCATCCTTCAACTCATCTTACCTTTTTGGTGCATTGTAAAATATCATGCAGACATCAATATACTTCAGCCTAAATACTTTAGCATACATATCACTAATCAGGGTTCAATATTTGTTTGATATTTGTTATCATGATATGTTTTCAAAAACTTCTAAAGTAATTTTCATATTGCATAATTTACATAGAACAAAGTTTACCCTTTTTGTGTTTTTGATGTAGAGTTCTGTGAGTTGTGACAATAATGTCAAACTCAAGATATTTGATATATCTTTTACCTCCAAATATTTCCTTGTTGCCTCATTGTAATCCCTTTCCCTACTTTCAGCCCCTACAATCACTGTCCAGATTTCTTTTTTTTTAGTGTTTCCTTTCCCAGAGGGTCATATAAATAAAGTCATAGGATATCTATGAGCATTGTTGCTTTCTGGAAGATAGAGTTTGTATTCCCTAGAAAAGTCTTTAGTAAAACATCCTTTCATGTTCAGTAATCTGTTCAAATTTCCTTTTAAATTGTTTATTTTTGGATTCTGTTTCCCACCCAAATCTAAAGCATTTCCCAAAAAATACCCAAAAACCAAAAAAACAAAAACCAAACAATTTTTACAATTGTTTAAGGAAAATATCCATTTCAATAGGGTAAATTCCAAGTTTAAATGACCCCACAGGCCTGCATAATGTCAAGTACCTTCCAATCCAACAAGGAGAATTTGTATTTCCTGAAGGCCATTACTGGTTTAGCTCCAATATTCTGTAAATTGAATTCATGGCAATCTAAAACTTTTCTCTATTTTGCCATTGTGAATCCCAGAATAATTTGTGGTCAGAACTTATCTCTTATGGGAGACTGAAAAATAATACATACAGTTTGGGGAGTGGCCAAGATGGCAAAGGAGGAAGACCCTGAGCTCACTTCCTCCCACAGGCACACCAAAATTACAACAGTTTACAGACCAATAATTGATGAGAACAGTCTGAAAAATAGTAGAAAAGATCTTCTACAATAACGATAAAAAAAAACCACAATGATATGGGGAGAAGGGGCGGAGATGTAATATAGACAAGACCTACACCCCCAGGAAGGTGACCTACAAAGATAATTACAATTGAAGAGGTCCTCCCCAAGGAACAAGGGGTCCAAGACCCACATAGTTCTCCCCAGGTTGGTGTTCCCACACCAGGAAGATGAGCTCCCAGAACATTTGACTTTGAAAGACAGTGGAGATTACTTTTAGTAGAGCCAAAAAGATGTGGGAAATAGAGACTCCTCTCTTAAAGGGCACACATAAAGTCTCACATGGGATGCAGGGCAGCAGCAGTAATTTGAAAGGAGCTTGTGTCAGGCCTACTTGCTGATCTTGGAGAGCCTCCTAGATAGAAGAGAAGACAATTGGGACTCACCCTGGGGACTTAGATGCTGATAGCAGACATTTCTAGGAGCTCACCCCATCATGAGGATACTGATGCTGGCAAGCAGCATTTTGGAATCCTCCCTCTAACTGATTATTGACAGGACATGGCCCTGACCACAAGTCAGATGGCACCAGTACAGGATGCCACAGGCCAAGCAGCTACATGGGCAGGGACAAAGTCCCATCTACCTGCAGGCCTGCTGCCCTAGGGTCCCCTGATCCTCCTTACCAGTGACCTGGGACATGGCTCAACACATCAAAGGGCCCAAAACCTGACACCAACCATGAGTCAGCCCCAAGTTCACCCACCAGGTGCCTCACCTGGAGCTGAACACCAACTCCAGGATTACCAGGTCCCTGGAACCAAAGACTTGGGTCCCAAGGTCTTCCCAGCAGTAGGCTAGCACTCAGACTCACCCACTGTTGGGTAGACATTAGCTTCAGAACCTCCAGACCCTGCAACCAAAGACCCAGGACACATTTCTGCCCACCAATGTGCTGGCATAATCCCCTGGACACATTGGGGTCTGGCTCTACAAACCAGCAAACCTAAGCCAGCTCTGGGACACCTTGGGACACTGAAACAGCTCCAGGATCCAGATCCACCCACCAGAGTGTCATCACTCTGGGATAACATGAGCCCCACAGTAGGCTGATTTAGGAAAGGACTGCACCCACCAGTGAGTTGATGCTAGCTTCAGGACCCACAGACCTGCATCCAGCCCCCCCAGGACCCAGTGTTGCCTACTAGTAGGCCAACACTAGCACTGGACACCCCTTGGGGCTCTGTAGCTAGAGGTCTCATGACCTGATCCCACCTACCACTTGGCAAGCACCATGACCAGGACTCACCTGGCTATGCAGCAAGCCATGCCAGAACCCAGCCTTGTCCAACAGGAGCCAGCAACCTCTGTACAAGACAGGGCCTGGCAACCAACCAGGCTAGGAGCCAGCCACGTCTACCAGCATACCCAAAGTAGTCAGCCCAGCACAACAGAAGGTCCATAAACTCACATAGAGAAAAAACTCTATGGCATATAGCTTTGGTGACCAGAGCTATATGCACTGCTGCACCCCATAGAACATAGTCAATGTAAGGCCACTTCTCCAAGTTGGGATATGGAAACAGTCAATCGAATACATAGAAATATAAAAAGCAACTTAGGTAATATGAGGTGACAGAGGAATGTGTACCAAAGAAAGGAACAAGAAAAAATCCCAGGAGGACTAAGTGAAGTAGAGATAAGCAACCTACCCAATTCAGAGTTCAAGGTAATGAGTACAAAGATGCTCAAAGAACTCAGGAGAAGAATGGATGAACACAGTGAGATGTTAGAAGTTTCTAACAAAGAGTTAGAAAATATAAAGAACAACCAAACAAAGTTGATGAATACAATAACTAAAAACAAAACAATACAAAACAAAACAAAAAACAAACAAACAAAAAAACAGGAAGGAATCACTAGTAGATCAGATGATACAGAGAAATGGATCAATAATCTGGAACAAACAGTAGTGGAATAGAATAGAAATTAAAAAAAAAAATAAAGAGAATAGTTTAAGAGACCTAAGGGACAATATTAGGTATACTAACATTTTCATTATAGGGGCCCCAGAAAGAGAAGAGAGAGATAAAGGGGTAGAGAATATTTTTGAAGATATTATAGCTGAAAATTTCCCTAACCTGTGAAAGAAAACAGATATTCAAGTCCAGGCACAGAGAGTCTAAAACAGGATCAACACAAAGTAGACCACACCAAGACACATTGTAATTAAAATGGCAAAAATTAAAGATAAAGAGAGAATATGGAAAGCAACAAGGAAAAAGCAACAAGTTATGTATAAGGGAACTCTCATAAGGCTATCAGCTAAGCTATTCAGCAGAAACTCTGTAGGTTAGAAGGGAGTGGCATGAAGTGATTATAGGGAAAAATCTAAAACCAAGTGTACACTACTGGTAAGGGTTTCATTCACAACTGAAGGAGAGACCAAAAGTTTCAAAAATAAGAAAAAAAAAGTTTTAAAAATAAGAAAAGTTAAAATAATTCAGCACCAAGAAACCAGCTTTACAAGAAATATTAAAGGGACTTATCTAAGCAGAAGACAAAAAGCCAAAAGTAGAAATATAAAAATTGTGAAAGTAAAAATCTCATTGGTAAAGCAAATATACAGTGAAGGTAGCAGATAAACCATTTATAAAACTAGTAGGAAGGTTAAAAGACAAGAGTAGTACAATCATCTATATCCACAATAAGTAGTTAAGGGATACACAAAACAAAATAATGTAAAATAATACATCACAAAAATAGTAAATGTGGGGTGGGAGGTAAAAATGCAGGGCTGTTAAAATGGGTTTGAAATGAACAGATCATCAACTTAAAACAATCATATGCATATATAATTGCTATATATAAACCTCTTGGTAACCACAAACCAAAAATTTATAATAGATACAAACACAAAACAGAGAAAGGAATCCAAACATAACACTAAAGGTAATCATCAAATTACAAGGGATGAGAGCAAAAGAAGAAAAGAACAAAAAGAAGTACAAAAACAACTCCAAAACAATGAGCAAAATGGTAATAAGTATATACCTATCAGTAATAATTTTAAATGTAAATGGACTAAATGTTCCAAACAAACAAACAAAAAATAGAGTGGCTTGATTGATACAAAAACTAACAGATTTATGTACAAGAGAATCATTTCAGAACTAAAGACATACATACACCGACTGAAAGTGAGAAAATGGAAAAACAGGTATTCCAAGCAAATGGAAATGAAAGGAAAGAAGGATAGCAATACTTATACATAAAAATAGACATTAAAATGAAGACTGTAACAAGAGACAGAGAAGGACATTACATAATGATGAAGGATCCAGTTCAGTTCAAGAAGATATATCAATTGTAAATTTAATACCAACCCAACATAGGAGCACCTAAATATATAAGGCAAATATTAACAGACATGAAGGGAGAAATTTAGAGTAATAGAATAATAGTAGAGAACTTTAACATTCCACTTATATCAATGGACAAATCATCCAGACAGAAAAACAGTGAAACACTGACCTTAAATTACACATTAGAACAGATGAACTTAACACATACACACAGAACATTCTATCTCAAAACAGTAGAATATACATTCAAGTGCACATGGAGCCATCTCCAGGATAGATCACGTGCTAGGTCACACAAAAAAATAAAAAGCATACAAATTGGAAAGAAAGAATTAAAACTGTCACTGTTTGCAGATAACATGAAACAATACCTAAAAATCCTAAAGACACCATTAAAAAACCAATAGAACTCATCAATGAATTCAGTAAAGTTTCAGGATACAAAATTAATATATAGAAATCTGTTGCATTTCTTTACACTAGCAATGAACTATCAAAAAGAGAGATTAAGAAAAAATTCCATTTACAATCACATCAAAAAGAATAAAATACCTAGGAAAAATCTGACAAAGGAGGTAAAAGACCTATACTCAGAAAAAGATAAGAAACTGCTGAAAGAAATTAAAGATGACACAAACAGATGGAAAGTTATACTGTGTTCATGGATTGGCAGAATCCATATTGTTAAAATGACCATACTACCCAAGGCAATCTATAGATTCAATGCAACCCCTATGAAATTACCAAATGGCATTTTTCATGGAACTACAACAATAATTCTAAAGTCTGTATAGAAACATAAAAGACCCCCAAAAACTAAAATAATCTTGAGAAAGAAGAACAATACTGGATTATTATGCTCCTTGATTTCAAAATATACTACAAAGCTATAGTATGGAATGACACAAAAACAGACACATAGATCAGTGAAACAGAATAGAAAGGCCAGAAATGAATCCATGCTTAGATAGTCATTTAACCTATGGCAAAGAAGGCAAGAATATACAATGGGGAAAAGACAGCCTTTTCAATAAACGTTTGGGAAAACTGGACAGTTACATACAAAGAATCAAACTGGATTACTTTCTCACACCATGTGCAAAAATAAATTCAGAACGATTAAATATTTAAATGTAACACCTGAATTCATAAGATTTCTAAAAAGGAACACAGGCAGTAGACTCTTTAATGTTGGTCTTGGTAATATTTTTTTTGAATACTCCTCCTTAAGTAAGGGAAACAAAAGCAAAAATAAACAAATGGGACTATGCCAAACCAAAAAGGTTTCACACAGTGAAGGAAACCATCAACAAAATGAAAAGGTCACCTACTGAGCAAGAGAAGCTATTTGCAAACAATATATCTGATAAGGGGTTAATATCCAAAATATACAGAGAATTTATACAACTCAACAACAAAAAAACACATAACCCAATTCAAAAATGGGCAGAGAACCTGAATAGACATTTTTCCAAAGAAGGTATAGAGATGGTCAACAGATGCTCAACATCAATAACCATCAGGAAAATTCCAATCAAAACCACAATGAGATATTACCTCACACTTGTCAAAATGGCTATTATCAAAAAGAAAACAAATAACAATGCTGGTGAGGATGTGGAGAAAAGTGAACTCTTGTGCACTGTTGATGGGAATGTAAATTGGTGCAGCCACTATGGAAAACAGTATGGAGATTCTTCAAAAAAAATTAAATAATGACCATGCAATCCAGCAATCCCACTCCTTGGTATTTACCTGAGGAAAATAAAAACACTGATTTGAATAGTTTCATGCACCCCTATGTTCATTGCAGCACTATTTACAATAGCCAAGACATGGAAGCAACTTAAGCATCCATTGATATATGAATGGATACAGAAGATATATATAAAATGAAATATTAGTCAGCCATAAAAAAGAATAAAAAGAATAAAATCTTGTCATTTGCAACAACATGGATGGACCTAGAGGATATTATACTAAGTTAAATAGATCAGATAGGGAAACACAAATACTCTATGATTTCACTTACATGTGGAATCTAAAAAACAAAACAAATGAACAAATATAACAAAACAGAAACATAGTTATAGATACAAAAGACAAATTGGTGGTTGCCAGAGGAGAGGGTAGTGGGGCAAGGAGAAAATTTGTTGAGGGCGATTAAGAGGTACAAACTTTCAGCTACATCATAAATGAGCCACATATGTGAAATGTACAGCATAGGGAATATAATCAGTAATTACATAATGTTTTTCTACGGTGACAGATGACAACTAGAATCATCATGGTGATCATTTTGAAAGGTATAGAAAGGTATGTTTTGTACCAGTAACTAACATAGTGTTGTAAGTAATTATAATTTAAAATCAAACAAACTCTTAGAAAAAAATAAATCAAATTTGTTATGAACAGGGGTGGGAGTTGGGGGAAGGGTGAATTGGATGAAGGTAGTAAAAATGAGCAAGCTTCCAGTTATAAGACAAATAGGTTCTAAAGATGTAAAACATAACATGATAAATACAATTAACACTGCAGTAGTTTATATATGAAAATTATTAAGAAAGTAATTCCTAAGAGTTCTCATCACAAGTAAAATGTTTTTTTCTATTTCTTTAGTGTTATATCTATATAAATATTGGATTTACACTAAACATTGTGATTATCATTTGATGATGTGTGTAAGTCAAATAATTATGCTGTACAACTTAAACTTATACAACCATACACCAGTTATATCTCAAAAACTGGAGAAAAAGAAAATAATACATATGGGAGGCTATCTTTTCTTGATATTGAAACAAAAATTGCTATTTGATAAAGTTTAATGAGTTATGTGAAAATTTTTGAATGTTAATATGAAGAGACTAAAAAAGTGAGAAAAATAACATTTCAAGATGTCCTGTTTTGATGATAGCACACATTATTTTATATGAACTATATGCCTACATGCACTATAGTGCTATTTATGGTCTAGATATAGTTCACAATATTAAGCTTATGGTCTGTAAATACATATAAATAGATAACAAATGACTTGAGCTCTGCCCTCTGCCCTTTC
The DNA here is from genome assembly GCF_005190385.1 of Monodon monoceros. Classification (NCBI taxonomy): domain Eukaryota; kingdom Metazoa; phylum Chordata; class Mammalia; order Artiodactyla; family Monodontidae; genus Monodon; species Monodon monoceros. The sequence goes on from NW_021703785.1 coordinate 37,964,829, forward strand.
CTTTTCTCTTACATCATTTCTCTCCTTGTTCCTCCTTTTTCCTTTCTTCATTGTGTATTGCTTAGTGCTGTTATGTATTCTCATTACTGCCATGAAAGAAAGAAATGTTTGCGTTTCACCCACCTGCAAGAATGCAAATCAATAATTGTAGGACTTAAAAATACAACCTGTGTCACACTAGGAAACATATCAAATGCTCTCGAGAGTACTTCTCTTTTAATAACTGAAATCACTTTCTATATATAATATAATTAGTTCCTGTTATTTAATGTTCAATTAGAAAAGTGGTCTGGGAAACACTTCTATCAAGGTTCTAGAATCTAACTATTGTGCTTTATGTATTTGATTTGATCATTGTCATGTAGGCATACCACAGGAATAAATTCATCTTTCTCTAAGTCCTTTATGTATATGTTTTGCCTTTTGTCAATATAGTATCACTTTTCTCAGGATGACCACAAATAGGAAAGTCAGAATTAAAAGGACATTTTACTTTGATTAGCTTAAGTGCTGTTACTTTTGGTAATGTTGTGAGATCGATTTCTCCCTTTTTCTATGGTATATTATGTGATCTGATGAAGATTTATGCATCTCCAATCACCTATGTTTACCAATAATGGGAATGTTATGAATTACAATAACAAAAGAAAGGCATACTAATGTATGAATTTTTTACTCTTTCTTATGCCTTTCAGATATTGACAGTTAACAAAAAAGAGCTGTATACCAGTCTTCACAAAAAACAGGGAGAAAACAAAACTCTAAAACTGTCAAGACCTTTAATCTAATTTATATTATTTCTTTCCTTCACTTTATTGTAGTTTCAGTAATGAAATTATAAGCCATTTAAAAATATAAATGTATTAAAGCAAAAGCATACATTAGCATAAATAGTATTATCTTTTAACATCCTTATTCTATAGCTCAATGGCAACAACAAGATACATATGATTTCCTGTTGAAAGTAGACTTTTCAAGAAACCCAAACTTGGTCTCCTAGGGGCCAAGTTTCCCTACACAACATATATTTCCTACATGTCACTTGCCTTGCTGTTTCAGTTAGATGGCTATTGGTATTTTCAAAAGAAAAAAAAAAATCCTGCTGATTTTGGTTTAAAAAATATCCCTTGAAAGAACACAATAAAATTCCAATTAAGCAGTTGTTTTCTAAAAATATACTAGCTAACTACAAAAAGCACATTCATAAACATTCACCAATGGCTCTGTAAATTACCCTGTGTTTCACAGACAGTTGTTTGTTGATGTGTTTTAGAAACATATTTCTTAACGAATTTTTAAAAAATATCTCAGTTATCACAGATCACAGTGAATTGAGTTTGGATTAAAATTGATAAGGTACAATAAATGTAATTTTATCTGAAGAGACAGAATAACTATGCAAAGGAAGTTGCTGAAACTATGGGGACCCAACCCAAAGAGGATCAGAGCGTGACTGCCAGCAGAGTCCCTAGCACTACAGTGGTGATTTTAAATTAACGTCTAGCAGCAAACACATTAGTAACTACCAAATTTAAATTACTTTATAGTTCAGTTGAAAACATTTCCTCTATTTATTACCTGTGTGTATAATACATTTATAAACACACTCTTGTGTAAGTGTGTGTATAGAGAGAGAGAAAGAAAGAAAAATGAAGGCAACAAAATATTTCCTGTCTCTGTGTCAAACAATGCTAATAGTGATGAAAAATAACATCAAGTTGCTCTAGGAAATGACTGTTCCTGGAAGATAGGTATATAAAACAACTAATATCCTATTTGTCAGGTTTAACAACGTGCTCACCAAGATTCACATCTAGGCTTTTTCTTCCCTGTGATCCCCAATCCAAAGATATTATGTCAAACTCTGACCATTTCAAAAAATTTCTTTCTCTTTTTGACTGTCCTTAAAATCATCCAGTCTTTAATCTAAAACCCTATAAATACATTTCACTAATTTTCTTATTTTGAAACATTTCCAAGATTCTGTGATGTATGTGTTGTGTGCTTGCATTTATTTATATATATATTGCATTACATTTATATTCATATATGTTCTGTAATGCTGTATTTAACTTCAGCAATAAATAAGAGCTAGAAACTATGTAATGTATTGAACATTTATAAATTGTCACAAAATGTGCCAGGTACATTGTCTCTTTAATCCTGTCATAAAACCTATCAAGCAAGCAATAATGTTATAAACATCTTATAGGTAGGAAAAATCTGAGCTTAAAGAGGTGAAGTTATATGCTTATTATACCGTAAGTATGTGCAAGAATATGTGCCCAGGCTTCACAACTCTAGAGCCCAATATGCTAAACCATATTCAGTGTCATGCAGAGGCATAATAGTACACTGAGGCAAAAGGAAAATTCAATAAGACATGTCTTTATTTAAAATTTTGATATTTATAAATTATGGGTATTTCATTTTAATTTTTACTTTAAAAATATTGCATTAAGATATTGATTACTGAGATTTTAGTGTCCCATTACATTTTTTACCCAAGGCAACTTGCCTCACTCACTTTACTTGCCTGGCTCTATTTCTGCCTCTGTGACATATCTACTGCAGAAATGAAGAGTCCATTTAAAATTTGATTCATTACTCTGATTTAATGAGCATGAGAAACTCATATAACTTATTCTTCCATCTATGAAATGTGAATTACAATACACAACATATGTTATTATGGATATTCAACTAGTGATTTATAAAGATTATTCAAATGTTATTGTCTTTATTTCAAGGAGATTTACTATAAAATAATAAATCAGTGAAGAAAGGTAGACCTTATAATCATCAGCCCTTACCTGTGAACATCATACTAGAATTTATTTATCCCCAATATGTCAATAACACAGTTTTCATCCTCCAAACAACATGTTAAGGATACTTGGCAAGCAAGTTTTTACACGTTTTACTGTTGAGGAGAATAGGACATCCAAAAGGAATGAAGTTAAGAATTAAATAGCTGTCTTTGTTCATTGCTGAATTCTGTCCTTCTTGCTGCTGAGCCCCAGTTACCCAATGAAAATACTGAGATATCTGAAAGGTAAATTGAAATTGCTCTAATTTAATTACAATAACAGTATCATGCTTCAACTGAATCAGACAAAACATTACCTGTACATCTTCCTTTCTATTATCAACAACACTTTATATGCTTATGAAAGCCTGAGCTAGATCAAATTGACAAAGTACTATGGTCGTGTAAGATATTATCATTTTGGGTTGCTGGGTGTAGGATATAAACAAACTCTGTACTACACTTGCAACTTCTGTTGAGTTTTAAACATTTAAAGATTATTTTTAAATTATTTTTTTAAAAAGCCCTGGGAAAGAACATTGGAAAAAATGACTTGCAGAGAGGGAAGTGTCACAAACTTCTTTGAATGATTCACGGTATATAAAACCGTCACGCACTTGTTTATTCATTTCTCAATTTGAATGATATGAGTTGGGTTTTTAGCAAAACAGGCATCTTTAAAACCTCTTAGAAGCACGTCTTCTCTTCTTTCAAAACTGTAATGAGAATGAAATGACTTTTAAAAAGAAAATTACCTTAGGATAAAAGTAATCTACAAGTGGCTACTTAATGTTATACACATAGAAATTACATTATTATCTATATCAGATTGAGTTATGTACAGTTCTACCTAACATTTGAGAATATCTACTAAAATCCATTACCGCCCCAAATCTTCTTCCCTAAATTTGCTTCTTCTCCTACAATCTCTTTATCTCCTTTACCATTTATTCTGTTGTCACAGAGACACTTCACTGACTCTCTGACCTCACCTAATTAATTATGAAGTATATTTAATTGCTTTGCTCCAAGATCTCCAAAATTGTCCACATCTTCATATTATCTTTATTTCAGGCCACTAAAGTCTCTAGCTTGGACACCTTATCTGATACACTCTCTTGCATATGCCAATTCCAATATACCATTAGAATCAGAGTGGTGTAATAGAATACAGATATGATAATATCAAACTTTTGAATTTGTTCTGATTAAGTTTTCTTAAAAGTGGCTGTATTGACATTTTGGACTAGATCATTCTTTGTTGTGTCCTATGCATTGTAAGACATTTAGCAGTAACCCTGTTTTCCATCTGCTCAATGTCAGTAGGACAGCCATCCCCACAGTCTTGAAAAACAAAATGTCTCCAGACATTGTCAAATGTCCCCAGCTGAGAGAAATATTGCCGCTCATTGAGAACCACTCTTTCAGATAGTCAGGAAAAGATTTTACATCTCTGAATATGACATATATGGGTCTGTTAATCAGGTGGCTTTTGTCAATTAGAGAACAGAATATAAAACCTGTCCCTCCTCATTTATGTCAGGGTTACTTACTTGTCTGATTTAATGTCTTTGAGAATAGACACAACTGGGTGTCTTGCTTATCATAATGTTCCAAACATATAAATTGTGTAGAAATAATACCAAGCATATCCTGTACTTGTTCCCTAACAGCACAATTAATCTCAGTTACCTACCCATAGGGATGAAACTTCTAATGAGTTTCTTGCCCCACAAAGGAGATCCTCATGCACTGAAAAACTGTGATTTATAGGTGCTAAGAGTTTTGACAAGGAATGCTGAGGTTGATGCAAAAAGCTTTCTTGAAGAGAAGAGCAAGTTTACATAGATAATAGAGAAAATTGAATTAAGATTTTATATAATAAATGAGAAAATTGAGACCTAAAAATATCAGGTAAGTTTCTGCATGTCCCCAAAATTATTGATGGACAATTTGGGCTTCTGTTTTTTTGAGTACTAGTCTAGTACTATTTCAACTAAATCAAAAAGATTTTGAGACAATAGAGAAATAGTGACTGGGAACTTCTCAATAAAGGAAAATATCTCTGCCCAGAGATAAGAATTATATTGCGTTATAGTGCAATCTGGTAAACCATGGTTTATTCATCAGGAAAGATAAAAAAAATCTTTGAAGTATACTCTGCTTAAAGGATATAATATAATTTTAAAAAAATTATTAAAATATTCAGCACCTTGTCAAAATAAAAAAGTTTTGTACTTTTCAGGAATTTGGAATTCAACTTTGAGAAAAGTAGCTTTCCTAGCGATTATAGGACTTTCTTTAAGCAAGGCTAAAAAACAATTTTTTTTTTTACTTTGCATAAAATGAACAACTATGCTATAGTATCCACTTTTGGAAATATAAATTATTTAAACTATAAGTTGTGAAATTGAATAAAATTTTGTATTTCATAATAAAATGCTTTAACGCAATTTAATATGTTGAACAAATATAAAAGCCTTAACTATTAAATATATGGTATAATGGTAATTTATCTATCATGTAAAATAAGGTCAAATTTTCCACAAGTAAATTTATAGTACCAGTAGTTATATTAATGCTTGCTTTTAAAAGACAGTACTGACAATATAGCAAAGTCCTTTCTGAGGCTAATTTGTGGATACAAGGTAGGTGTTAAAATTATAAATCATTTGGAGAAGTATGATGCCCTGGCAACTCATTTTTTAAAAAATTCACAATAGACCTAATAAAATACTATCCTCACAAAGAATTCAGTAGTCTGAAAAATAGAGATTTTAGTACTTTCCTATAGGACTTTTCTAATTTTTAATGTCTTTGTGACTAATTTCTTATGACTATAAATTGATAAGTGATAACTACAATAAAGCATCAGTGTTTTGTTTTTTTCAGTTATACCAATCAATGTTATATTTTGTTGTTGTTGTTGTTCTCCTAGCCAAAATTTATGTTTTGCTTACTTTCTTTTATTTTTTAAACATCTTTATTGTAGTATAATTGCTTTATGATGGTGTGTTAGTTTCTGCTTTATAACAAAGTGAATCAGTTATACATATACATATGTCCCCATATCTCTTCCCTCTTGCATCTCCCTCCCTCCCACCTTCCCTGTCCCACCCCTGTAGGTGGAATCAATGTTATTTCAATATTTTAGAAATAACATGTGCTATACATTATGTGTGCTTTGATGTTGCATAGTAATAGCAGGAGCTTAAAATATTTTTTGAAAAATAAATGATTAAATAAATTATTTAGTTAATGAATAAGCATCGCTAACTAAAAATCTATTTAGGACAGGCACTATGCTACACTACTTGTAGCTGACATTTTTTAACTAATTTTCTTTGGCACCTGGTGAGAGCTTTATATTAATTATCATACCTAGTCCTCAGAACAACATGCTGAGGTGTGTTTAATTGCTCTCATTCTTTTCTGATTAAAAAATTGAGAAAAGAACCTCAAAGAGCATAAATAATTCCCCACCATTACACATCTTGTGAGAAAAAAATGGGATGCAAACTCTATTTTTCTTTCTTTGTGATTACTATATCCCAGCTTTTTCTACTATGACACATTGTCTCCGAGCGAATAAATTTTAAAAAATGAGTGAATCAATCAATATTCTTGGCTTTACCAAGGAATACACTTCTAAGACACCTTTATTTTGCATGGGTTAATTATTCAGCTTCTTATTTTAGTTAGTGTAGTAGGTAAAATAATTCCCCTCCCCTCCAAGGTTGCCTGCATCTTAATTCCCAGAATCTGTGAATATGTTATGTTACACAGAAAGGGGAATTACCATTACGGATGGAAGTAAAGTTGAAGTTAAAACAGGGAGTTATCTTGGATTAACCAGATAAACCTATGTAATCAGAAGGGTCCTTAAAACTGGAAGCAAGAAGTACAATTTGAGAAGTCATGCAATGTGAGAAGTGGCTTTGAAGATGGAGGAAAGGGACCATGAATCAAGGAATGTGTGTAGCCTCTAGAAGATTGTAAGGTTCAGGAACTGGATTCTCCTCTAGAGCTTCCAAAAGGAACATGGCCCTGATGACACTTTGATTTTAACCCAGTGAGACCCATGTTGAACTTCTGACCTACTAGACTGCAAGATAATAAATTTATATTGTTTTAAGCCATTAAGTTTGTGGTAATTTGTTACAACAGCAACAGGAAACTAATACAGTTAGGCTTTGCAGATATTAGTTGTCTTGTTTTGATAAAGTATATGGTTATTTCTAAAAAAATAAAAACAGATTCTCTTTTTCATATAGTTAATTGTCTTAAGAGACGCTGGCACATAGTCTAAGTGAGTGACTATAAAGCCTAAAGAACAGGTAGAGTTCTGACTCTTCTAAGGGGTCTGACAGCCCTGGGGATGCTTGAACACATCAGTCAAATAAATTAAAAAAAAAAAAAAGAGTATGTTCAATGAAAATATACTTATCACTGAATAGTAAGTCCTAAAGAGTTAGACTTGTCAAAGTGTAGTTTCCAAAAAGTTGAGAACATGTGTATTGTAGGAATATAGAATAAACATCTGTCAAATATTTTTTCAACTCATTGATAATGATTCAAAAGAATTTTGAAAGAGTGGATAATATATACTTTTAGAAACAAATATTAGAGATTATTAAGTTACATACAAAATTTTTGTTAATATCCTACAGAGAAATAAAACTGAAACCTTGGTATTATAGTTTTGATTGGACAGAAGTTATTTGCACCTACCCTTGTCTATGTCTTTAAGTTGGCATGTAAATTCACAGATTCTGTCCCATTAATTAATAGGAAATGTCTATTTCAAACATAGGACATTATCCACCCCCTCCAAAAAATGAACTAATCAATGAGCATGCTTTTAACAATGACCATGGGGTACACTGAAAAGTATTATACTGTGCTCTCTTTTGCTTATATCCAAATTTTGGTTCATTTTTTATTAGCAATCCCCCAATTCTGATCAGAAAAAGTGTTCTAAAATTATTCCTAATGACAAAAATGCTCATTTTAATGTGTATTACCCTATTTACCTAGATGTAGCAAGTGGTATCAATTAAATGTACAAGCCCTCCTTGAATTTTTAATATTTAACAACTATTGACGTCAGAGGTTTTTTGTTTTTCTTTTTCAATTTTATGAAGGAACACAGGATTGGACATTTTTTTTTTTGCGATACGCAGGCCTCTCACCATTGTGGCCCCTCCCATTGCGGAGCACAGGCCCCAGATGCGCAGGCTCAGCGGCCATGGCTCACGGGCCCAGCCGCTCTGCGGCATGTGAGATCTTCCCAGACTGGACAAGAACCCGTGTCCCATGCATTGGCAGGCAGACCCTCAACCACTGCACCACCAGGTAGCCCAGGATTGGACATTTAAAAAGATTTGTTTACTCTTCGTTTTGGAAGCTAGAAAACCAAGAATCTCTTCAAAGATTTCTCTTACGATACCTGAAGATTTTGTTGAATTTTTCTGTATTTTTTCCCCAAATATGTTCAAGTCATTGACTTGCCGGAAAATGAACTTGATTACAATTTATGGGACTCAGGCACTTTTATATATAGGGTAGGTATCAGACAACTTTTCCTGAAAGGGCTTGTTCCTTATTGGTGAGCTTATTGTAAATAATTACAGGTGAATGGACACTTCTCAAATGTTATGCTATATGGAATAACCTCTTTTGCACAACTGCACACTGCATGTTTCTTATTTGCCCTCTTCAAATAACTATATTGCCATGAAAAATTAGATGATTCATCAAAATTATTTGATTTTAAATTCTGAAGTTTGGTAGCAATTAGATTCCATTTTAAAATGTTTTATTTCTATTTATAAAATGAGAGCCTATTAACTTGAGGGTTAAAGATAAACTAACAAGAAAGAATGAAGTACTCATATAAACGTGAGAAATTAAAAATAATACCTAAAATTTTACAAAACAAATAACTACAATTAAGTTTCATTAGTAAATGATCCTTGCTCCTTTGAGTCTGTGTTCACTAACCAGCTTTCACACAGTTGCCTGCTTCTGGGACCAAGTCCTTGACTTTGTTTGTAGGTACACTCTTTAGAGTTGTCTCAGCGATGCCAGCTTTAAGTTCTGAAATCTGTGCTAATAAATCAATTTCTTGAAGTACCATTAATTGAAATTATCTGATATCATCTTTTCCATGAGGCTCAAGAATGTGTTTCTTTGTTGAAAACACAAAGTTTAGTCTGTAGTTTATATAGCTAAACCTTCAGGTAAGCATTAGAAGAAAGTGGAAACTTCTTGTTTGATAATATGGATAAGTGGTTGTGGTGAATTTGTTTGTTATTGTTTCTTTTTGGTTTTTTCCTTTGTTTTTTTTTCCAGCTTTATTGACATATAATTGACATATACCATTGTGTTAGGTTAAGGTGTGCAATGTGATGACTCAACACATATATCTATTGTGAAATAATCAAGTTGTAGTTAATTTTTATAGTATCTAACAATATCTGAATGTAGGGTAGTAAAATTTTCTTTTGAATAAAATAGATAATTATTGCATATTAATTTGATTACATTTCATTTTAAAGACAAGATCTTATTCTTTATACTGAAGATGTTAAGACATGTATAAGGTATTTTAATCCAATTTTCCAAGTGCACAATCTCTGAAACATTTATGCTAAAATATTTTACAAAATAGTCCTTTGATTTGATAACCCTTCTCATGAAGGTCTTACAATTGTGTTAGATCTAATTGAGAAATATGAAGCATCCTAAACAAATCAAATTATCTAGTATACTTCTTGTTATACTGTGAAAAAATAATTGTTTGAAATTGCCTCAAAGGGCCTCTTGGGGAAAATCAAAGAGTTTTAAGAGTGAAAGATACACTAGGTTTTTTTTTTTTAATTTAGAGTTTGATCTTGAGGAGGAAAAATCAAAAGAATTATCAATAGAAACTTGGTCACTTAATTAAGCATGATTATAATCATCAAGAAACAATAGTTTGATTACTTACTAATCAAGGTGGCAATGTAATATTTTAAGAAACCACATAAAGTAACTCAATGTAGGGGATCTTACTTTTTCATAATCAAGGACATGGCAAAGTCAGCAGAAAGCCAACAATTATTCTTGTAAGACATGAGATCTTCTACCTAAAAAGATTGTACCGAAGATAGCAACTACATCTTTACTACCACTTGTTAATATAGAGCTAATGATCTCGGATCAATTTATCATTCTCAGAAACAAAATCTAATTCTGTTTTTTTCATTAATATAATTTTCAGTAAAGAATTCACAAGCTCCCTCATGATTTTTTAATTATCTTGTAAATAAGAACAAGAAACTTTGTATAAAATGATGAAAACACTTATGCTTCTTTTAGACTTGTTATTTGCAGTTACTATAAATCAAGGCAAATAATTTACTTTCTGAAAACTATAACTTTCTGTGTTTATTTAAATATTATCTTTTTCTACCCTCTTTTACAAGCAGACACTACTTTAGGACAAAATTAGGCTCAATTTTTTATTGATAATACAAACTCATTCCATTATGTACATAAAAAGTTGTGTCATTATCCATCTAATAGTTTTAACACAGGCTGACTGAACTTTCAATCAAATTAACCAGATTCTATTCCACCACTGACATCAAAACAGTCTTTAACTATACATCTCATTTCTGACTGTTTGGGAAGGGAGAGTTTTGATATTTATAAAGATCTGTTAATGAAATTTGGAAATCAAAATGCAATTTTTAGAAATATAATCCAGATAAAATATTTTTATATATCCTTATCCTCAAGTTGGCTTTGGAGATTGTATTTCTCAATGGAAAGCAAACAAGTAATCTCTAAGTCAAACATGTCCATTTTTAATTGTTACCACATAAATAGACACCTGTAGGGTTTCTAAAGCAAAAGTCATTAAAATTATGCACAACATCCATCATTTCTGTTTTGTGTGGCTAATCCCCTGAAATTTATTATGAAACAGCATCTTCCATATGCATATTTCTGTTGTGATTTTGATGGTGGTGGTTATTTTTTCTCTGCTAAAATCCAAATTAACTTCTTAGTGATAATTCAAAATATCATGCTACTCTAATAAATTACTTAAGTTTTTCCTTCTTCAACATCACTCTAAATTTAACCACAGAAAATATTTTAGAATACATTAATGATTGGGTAAATGGACTGCCCCTGTCATTCTCTTTGTGTTTCTGATATAACCATGTTAACTTTCTTACCAATGTTGATCTATCCTCAATTCCCTCCCTGATTTATATAACTTCTGTCTACATTCAATTTCAGTTTTTTTTAAGTCTTTATGTTCTGTTTGTTACAATAGCATACTGGTAAAAAAGAATAATAATAAAAATTTAAAAATCAACCCATGTCCCTGAGTTTGAATCCTCCCTCTATCCTGTGCCTTAAATTTCTATTTATCAGTCTCCTTATGTGTAAAAAGAATGTTAATAGTAAAAGCTACCTGACAAGGATGCTATAAAAATTAAGAAAAACAAATATATGTAATGGATATTTTACAGTGTCTGACATTTAGTAAGAACTTTACTAAGTGTTAGCTACTATTAATCCTGTATCTTGGAAAGGCTACACAAAGTTGGGATATCCTAAAACATTGAAAATAACCACCCAAGATTGGAAGTTATGTGTTGTTTTGCCTGCATTACACCCTCAATTTTCAAAGAGGCAAATAGCTGAAGGAAGTGATTTCATAATGTTTGTTAAGATGGCATCAGAAGAAAGCACTTGAGTGTGTATGTGTCTATCAGTATTGGGGGAGAATTAAGGGGACTGATGGGAGCAACTGACTCAGAAATAAGAACAGAGGTGTTCTCACACAATAGTTAGCAGCTAAAATTTAAACAAAATTATCTGTGCATTTTTTTCAGAAGCAGTAAAAAATAGAGTAGGAGCATGAGATGTTGAGTCAAACATTACTAAAGAGAAAGGAACAGGATGAGTCCAGGGGCCTGCTGCAAGGAAGGAAACAGAAGGCAAGGAATCAGATTGGACCAGAGCAGGGGTCTGAACTCAAACTGTAAAAAATGCCCCAGATATTGTACCCAGCACCCTGGCATCATAGTCTCTGGGACTTCTGATATATTGAATTTCCATAACCCTCCACTTTTGGGGGAACTATATGTCCATTTCTTTGACCAAATAGATATGTGATTTTCTCCAAGGATTCCATCTTCATTATCACTCTCCATAAGGCACAGTGTTTCTCTGCTAGAAAGGAAGTAGTGGCTGGCAACTGCAAATTCTTGGATATTAGTAACTGTTATGGGTGACCTCTACTCTTTTGCTTTCCAAAGTGCTCATTTATGCCACTCTCTCTTTACTGATCTCTTTACCAGTTACCTGGACACTCTGAAACTTCTCATGAAAACTTTTTGTTTTCATGTTGTATCCCTTTCTAATTTTGCTCATAGATTTTAGTTTTCTCACTGTTCGTCTGTACCACAAAATGGCCTTGTAATTCCTTGAACTCAATTTAAATAACGTTTAGATCTTCTACATTTTACTTACATGCCTACACACATGGACCATCTGGTTTACCTCTTCAATTAAAAAATGGCTCTTCTAAAATGCAGTGCACATCTGATGTCTACACAGTTCAAAGCAAAAGCATGCAAACTGGAAATTCTGCTGTATCACTAGAGATTTTCTATGAGAACAAGACACAACATGCCTTCATTTTATATCATTAATGCACAGTTATTTATCATCTTCTGCCCACCTGGCACTAAGAACTTATAAGCTCTGGTTTAAAAGGAATATATAAAGAATCTGTTTAAAACTAGAAATTCTCATCCATTAGTAACAAGTTTAAAATTGTTTTTTAAAAAAAACTATATAGACAAAATAAGTGCTTTTTCATAGCCAATTATCTCTTTCTTGGGAAAGTATCACTTCTTTTATTTTCTTTCCTGCCTTTACTAATTTCTTCCACATAGGATCATTATCATTTCAGGCTTTGATTATTGCAACAGTTTTTAATGTGTGACTTTGATTCCTCTGTACTCTAATATGTTTTGAACACTACAACTGTTTAAAGTTCTTAAAATAACTATGGCTATGTAATATTTTTGCTAAAATATCTATAAAGCCCATAATAATGTTTTTATCATTTACTCACTGAACAAATATTTAATACTTATTTTGGCCTATACTCTAGGTCACATGGAAACAGTGATATATAAATCTTAAAATGTCTCTAATATCATGAAGCTTAAATTATAATTTTTAAAAGTACAGAGTAATGTTATGCAGAGTGATAAAGTGAAAGCTACTTTATAATGGTGGTCATAGAAAGGCCTCCTAATCTGCTGACCTGCTAGTTAATTTATCTAGAGGATCCAGCCAGGAAATGACTGGAAACTGAATACTCTAGACCAAGTGCAAAGAACCATGTAGAGACTCTAGGGCAAACACAAATTTTGAGGGTCTGGAAAGCAGAGATGATCTGCTCTGCCACAGAGAGTAAAGAAAAAACTGGAAAGATGTGAGGTGGGAAAGGAAGGCTGGACCAGATGGTGTCAGTAGGCCAAAGAAAAGACTTTGTATTTCATTCTAAGTGTAATGTGATGCTTTTGGAATTGGGGTTCTCTTGATTGCAAGTTACAGAAGCCCAATTTGAATAACTTGTAGGAAAAATGGGGGAAATTTAACAGGAGAATAATGGGATATCTCGCAAAATGCAAGGTTAACAATGGAGCTAGTTCTCAGGAACAGGATGAGGGATTGGAGATCTACTGTAAAGAAATGAGGTCCCCTCTCTTCTCCATCTTTGCTTCTTTCAGTATGGCTTCATCATTCTGTTGTCCTTGGGAATATATATATACATATATTCCTGATTCCTTTATCCCTAAAATATAGGAATTCCTAATTCTTATATTCCTTATATATATATATATATATATATATATATTCCTAAGAACTGGCCACCAAGAGCTCCCAAGTGCCACAGGACTCTCCCCTATGCCCATACCATCTCTTTCTGTCTGTCCCTGTCTGTCCTTCTTTCTTTGTCTCTGTTTTTCTCTCCATCTCCCTCTCTCTCTCTCTCTAACTTTCTCTGTTGCTTCTAAAATTTGTAGAAAGAAGTACTGCTGTATTGAACATTCAGCAATTGTGAAACTGAGGAGGCAGACCAAAATCAAGTTACATTTATACTTTCTAAACACTTATTTTATATGTTTGTCTCTAAGCAATAGTATCAAGTTGACATGAAATCAGTTGTCGTACCACTTTTAGAGACAAACTGACTGTTAAGCATGTACTGTCTTGCTCAAGATCACCAACTAGCTGTTAGCAGAGAGTGTGTTCTGTTTTGGAAACAAAGTCATCTTCATACTCATACATGTAATATAATCCATAAGATTAAAGCAAGTATTTTACCTCAGCATTCAAGGCCCTCCATAATCATTTCCTAAATGATTCTTATGTGAAACTTCCATGCAATTTTTAATGGGTTACTCAGAGGTTCTTGAAATAAACTATAGTCTACATTTCCACCAAGACCAATTTCATTAGTATTCCTGTTTACTTTAGGAATAGCTTAAAGTACAAGTCTCCTTGACAGTCAAGTGCTATACACATATGAGTCAGGATTGTCATTAACCTGAGTAAATTTATCAACATTTAGTTTCATACAAACTTCCAGTTCTATCTTCTGAATTCCCTTTTAGTGATTAGAAAATTCCAAGATATCCATTACGCTGTTCTCACACATTCTCCTAACCCCTTTCTTTAACTTATATGTACTATTCCTTGATGATGTTATTTCCCTAGTGACACACAAGAGCAGGAGATATTTACCTCTCTGACACCATATCATTTTGGGAAAAGATGCATGAGAGCTGCCATTCTTCTCAGAAATATTTATTCCTGGTTCACAGTCTTCCTCTAAACAGCCCTAATCATTTCCTTGGTGAATTCAATATCTAGGTTAATGATACCTCCAAAATATATTTGTATTCATTTTCCTCTGTTGACCTGAAATAGACTGTGAGATATTTCTCCAGTCAAAATGGGTTTATTCAGGATCAGTAAAGAATTGTAATGTGAGATCTGCAATGATGTCAAGCCACACAAAAGTCTCTGAACAACAAGGGAAGGAGAACACTTTTAAGTTGGGGGGGGGGCGACTACAGTAAAGAAAAAGAACATGGTTTTACATTGGCTGAGTCTTTGCTAGGAAAGAAGAGGAGTCATTCTTTCTGTTGGGCTCTGCTGTCATTGCAGGGCATGAGAGCTCCCCCTCTGTCCCCCAAATTTACATAATTGAGCTTTGTGTTCATTAATTTTTACACTTCTCTCCACCACCATGTCTAAGTGGCTGTCACCTTTAGCTATCAAATCCGTTTCTCAAATTTTTAATTTATCCCCATCCAATCCGTTCTGCACAGATCAACTTTAGTATTCCTTTTATATCCCAAACACATCATATAAATGTCTTTCTTGAAATCTTTACAAGTTTCATCATTTTACTTAGAACAACATCTAACTGTGTGCCTTATTTTTACCAAGCCTCACAAGACCTGGCAATTCCAACCTCCCGATCTCACAGGTTCTTCTTACATTTCTTACCATTGTCTCTCTCTTTTTTTTTTTTTAACATCTTTATTGGAGTATAATTGCTTTACAGTGGTATGTTAGTTTCTGCTTTATAACAAAGTGAATCAGTTATACATATACATATATCCCCATATCTCTTCCCTCTTGCATCTCCCTCCCTCCCACCATCCCTATCCCACCTCTCTAGGTGGTCACAAAGCACCAATCTGATCTCCCTGTACTATGCGGCTGCTTTCCACTAGCTATTTCACATTGGGTAGTGTATATATGTCCATGCCACTCTTTCACTTTGTCCCAGCTTACCCTTCCCCCTTACTGTGTCCTCAAGTCCATTTTCTAGTAGGTCTGCGTCTTTATGCCTGTCTTACCCCTAGGTTCTTCATGACCATTTTTTTTTCCTTTTAGATTCCATATATATGTGTTAGCATATGATATCTCTTTTTCTCTTTCTGACTTACTTCACTCTGTATGACAGACTCTAGGTCCAGCCACCTCACTACAAATAACTCAATTTTATTTCTTTTTATGGCTGAGTAATATTCCATTGTATATATGGGCCACACCTTCTTTATCCATTCATCTGTCAGTGGACACTTAGGTTGCTTCCATGTCCTGGCTATTGTAAATAGAGCTGCAATGAACATTATGGTACATGACTCTTTTTGTGTTATGGTTTTCTCAGGGTATATGTCCAGTAGTGGGATTGCTGGGTGGTATGGTAGTTCTATTTTTAGTTTTTTAAGGAACGTCCATACTGTTCTTCATAGTAGCTGTATCAATTTACATTCCCACCAACAGTGGAACAGGGTTCCCTTTTCTCCACACCCTCTCCAGCATTTATTGCTTGTAGACTTTTTGATGATGGCCATCCTGACCGGTGTGAGATAATGTCTCACTGTAGCTTTGATTTGCATTTCTCTAATGATTAATGATGTTGAGCATTCTTTCATGAGTTTGTTGGCAATCTGTATATCTTCTTTGGAGAAATGTCAATTGAGGTCTTCTGCCCATTTTTGGATTGGGTTGTTTGTTTTTTTTGATATTGAGCAGCATGAGCTGCTTGTAAATTTTGGAGATTAATCCTTTTTCAGTTGCTTCATTTGCAAATATTTTTTCCCACTCTGAGTGTTGTCTTTTCATCTTGTTTATGGTTTCCTTTGCTGTGCAAAAGCTTTGAAGTTTCATTAGGTCCCATTTGTTTATTTTTGTTTTTATTTCCATTTCTCTAGGAGGTGGGTCAAAAAGAATCTTGCTGTGATTTATGTCATAGAGTGTTCTGCCTATGTTTTCCTATGAGAGTTTGATAGTGTCTTGCCTTACATGTAGGTCTTTAATCTATTTTGAGTTTATTTTTGTTTATGGTGTTAGGGAGTGTTCTAATTTTATTTTTTTACATGTAGCTGTCCAATTTTCCCAGCACCACTGATTGAAGTGGCTGTCTTTTCTCCAGTGTATATTCTTGCCTCCTTTATCAAAGATAAGGTTACCATATGTGTGTGGGTTTATCTCTGGGCTTTCTATCCTATTCCATTGATATATATTTCTGTTTCTGTGCCACTAACCTACTGCCTTGATTACTGTAGCTTTGTGGTATAGTCTAAAGTCAGGGAGCCTGATTCTTCCAGCTCCTTTTTTCTTTCTCAAGATTGCTTGGGCTACTGGGGGTCTTTGTGTTTCCATACAAATAGTGAAATGTTTTATTCTAGTTCTGTGAAAAATGCCAGTGGTAACTTGATAGGGATTGCATTGAATCTGTAGATTGCTTTGGGTAGTAGAGTCATTTTCACAGTGTTGATTCTTCCAATCCAAGAACATGGTATATCTCTCCATTTGTTTGCATCATATTTAAATTCTTTCATCAGTGCCTTATAATTATCTGCATACAGGTCTTTTGTCTACTTAGGTAGGTTCATTCCTAGGTATTTTATTCTTTTTGTTGCAAAGGTAAATGGGAGTGTTTTCTTAATTTCACTTTCAGATTTTTCATTATTAGTGTATAGGAATGCAAGAGATTTCTGTGAATTAATTTTGTGTCCTGCTACTTTACCAAATTAATTGATTAGCTCTAGTAGTTTTCTGGTGGCATCTTTAGGATTCTCTATGTATAGTATCATGTCATCTGCAAACAGTGACAGCTTTACTTCTTTTCCCATTTGGATTCCTTTTATTTATTTTTCTTCTCTGATTACTGTGGCTAAAACATCCAAAACTATGTTGAATAACAGTGGCGAGAGTGGGCAAACTTGTCTTATTCCTGATCTTAGTGAAAATGGTATCAGTTTTTCACCATTGAGGATGATATTGGCTGTGGGTTTGTCATATATGACCTTTATTGTGTTGAGGAAAGTTCCATTTCTGCCTACTTTCTGGAGGTTTTTTTTTAAAAATGGGTGTTGAATTTTGCTGAAAGCTTTCTCTGCATCTATTGAGATGATCATATGGTTTTTCTCCTTCAGTTTTTTCATATGGTGTATCACATTGATTTGTGTATATTGAAGAATCCTTGCTTTCCTTGGATAAATCCCATTTGATCATGGTGTATGATCCTTTTTATGAGCTGTTGGATTCTGTTTCCTAGTATTTTGTTGAGGATTTTTGCATCTATGTTCATCAGTGATATTGGCCTGTAGTTTTCTTTCTTTTTGACATCTTTGTCTGGTTTTGGTATCAGGGTGATGTTGGCCTCGTAGAATGAGTTTGGGAGTGTTCCTCCCTCTGCTATATTTTGGAAGGTTTTGAGAAGGATAGGTGTTAGCTCTTTTCTAAATGCTTGAAAGAAGTCGCCTGTGAATCCATCTGGTCCTAGGCTTTTGTTTGTAGGAAAAATTTTAATCCCAGTTTCAGTTTCAGTGCTTGTGATTGGTCTGTTTATATTTTCTATTGCTTCCTGGTTCAGTCTCAAAAGGTTGTGTATTTCTAAGAATTTGTCCGTTTCTTCCAGGTTGTCCATTTTATTGGCATATAGTTGCTTGTAGAAATCTCTCATGATCCTTTGTATTTTTGCAATGTCAGTTGTTATTTCTCCTTTTTCATTTCTAATTCTTTCAGTTTGAGTCTTCTCCCTTTTTGTTGATTTGTCTGGCTGATGGTTTATCAATTTTGTTTATCTTCTCAAAGAATCAGCTTTTAGTTTTATTGATCTTTGCTATCATTTCCTTCATGTTTTTCATTTATTTCTGATCTGATCTTTATGATTTCTTTCCTTCTGCTAAGTTTGTTTTTATTTTTGGTTTTTCTTTCTCTAAGTTCTTTAGGTGTAAGGTTAGGTTGTTTATTTTAGATGTTTCTTGTTTCTTAAGTTTGGATTGTATTGCTATAAACTTCCTTCTTAGAACTGCTTTTGCTGAATCCCATAGGTTTTGGGTTGTTGTGTTTTCATTGTCATTTGTTCCTAGGTATTTTTTGATTTCCTCTTTGATTTCTTCAGTGATCTGTAGGTTATTAAGTAGTGTATTGTTTGGCCTCCATGTGTTTGTATTTTTTATAGATTTTTTTCTTGTAATTGATATCTAGTCTCATAGTGTAGTGGTCAGAAAAGATACTTGATACAATTTCAATATTCTTACATTTGTCAAGGCTTGATTTGTGACCCAGGATATTATCTCTCCTGTAGAATCTTCCATGAGCACCTGAGAAGAAAGTGTATTCTTTTTGGATGGAATGTCCTATAAATATCAATTAAGTCCATCTTGTTTAATGTGTCATTTAAAGCTTGTGTTTCCTTATTTATTTCCTTTTTGGATGATCTGTCCATTGGTGAAAGTGGGATGTTAAAGTCCCCTACTTTAACTGTGTTACTGTAGATATCCCTTTCATGGCTGTTAGTATTTGTCTTATGTATTGAGGTGCTCCTATGTTGGGTGCTAAATATTTTCAATTGTTTTATCTTCTTCTTAGATTGGTCCCTTGATCATTATGTAGTGTCCTTCTTTGTCTCTTATAATAGTCTTTGTTTTAAAGTCTATTTTGTCTGATATGAGAATTCCCACTCCAACTTTCTTTTGATTTCCATTTTCATGGAATATCTTTTCCATCCCCTCACTTTCAGTCATATATGTCCCTACTTCTGAAGCAGGTCTCTTGTAGTCAGCATATATATGGAACTTGTTTTTATATCCATTCAGCCAGTCTATGTCTTTTGGCTGGAACATTTAATCCATTTACGTTTAAGGTAATTATCAATATGTATGTTCCTATTACCATTTTCTTAATTGTTTTGTGTTTGTTATTGTAGGTCTTTTCTTTCTCTTGTGTTTCCTGCCTAGAGAAGTTCCTTTAACATTTGTTGTAAAGCTGGTTTGGTGGTGTTGAATTCTCTTAGCTTTTGCTTGTCTGTAAAGGTTTAATTTCTCTGTCAAACCTGAATGAGACCCTTGCTTTGTAGAGTAATCTTGGTTGTAGGTTTTTCCATTTCATCACTTTAAATATGTCCTGCCACTCCCTTCTGACTTGCAGAGTTTCTGCTGAAAGATTAGCTGTTAAGCTTATGGGGATTCCCTTTTATGGTATTTGTTGTTTTTCCCTTGCTGCTTTTAATATTTTCTCTTTGTATTTAATTTTTGATAGTTTGATTAATATGGGTCTTGGAGTGGTTGTCCTTGGATTCCTGAATTTCATTAACTATTCCCTTTCCCATATTAAGAAAGTTTTCAACTATAATCTCTTCAAATATTTTCTCAATCCCTTTATTTTTCTCTTCTACTTCTGGGACCCCTATACTTCAAATGTTGGTGCATTTAATGTTGTCCCACAGGTCTCTGAAACTGTCCTCAATTCTTTTCATTCTTTTTTCTTTATTCTGCTCTGCAGTAGTTATTTCCACTATTTTATCTTCCAGGTCATTTATCCTTTCTTCTGCCTCAGTTTTTCTGCTATTGAACCATTCTAGAGAATTTTTAATTTCATTTATTGTGTTTTTCATCATTGTTTGTTTGCTCTTTAGTTCTTCTAAGTCCTTGTTAAACCTTTCTTGTATTTTCTCCATTCTATTTCCAAGATTTTGGCTCATCTTTACTCTCATTATTCTGAATTCTTTTTCAGGTAGACTGCATATTTCCTCTTCATTTGTAGGTCTGGTGGGTTTTTACCTTGCTCCTTCATCTGCTGTGTGTTTCTCTGTCTTCTCATTTTGCTTAACTTACTGTGTTTGGGGTCTCCTTTTTGCATGCTGCAGGTTCATCGTTCCCATAGTTTTTTTTGTCTGCCTCTAGTGGCTAAGGTTGGTTCACTGGGTTTTGTAGGCTTCCTGGTGGAGGAGATTAGTGCCTGTGTTTTGGTCGATGAGGTTATGTCTTGTATTTCTGGTGGGCAGGTTCATGTTTAGTGGTGTGTTTTGGAGTGTCTGTGATTTTATTATGATTTTAGGGAACCTCTCTGTTAATGGATGGGGTTGTGTTCCTGTCTTTCTAGTTGTTTGGCATAGGGAGTCCAGCACTGTAGCATGCTGGTCATTGAGTCGAGCTGAGTCTTGGCATTGAAATGGAGATCTCTGGGAGATTTTCAGCTTTTGATATTACATGGAGCTGGGAGGTCTCTGGTGGACCAATGTCCTGAACTTGGCTCTCCCACCTCAGAGGCACAGCCCTGATGCCTGGCTGAAGCACAAAGAACCTGTCATCCACATGGCTCAGAATAAATGGGAGAAAAAGAAGAAAGAAAGAATGAAAAAGATAAAATAAAATAAAATAAAATGAAAAAAATAAAATGTTATTAAAATTAAAAATAATTATTAAATAAAATTTAAAAAGTAATAAAAAAGAAAGAAAGAAAGAAAGAAGAGAGCAACCAAACCAAAAAAACATATCCACCAATGTTAGCAAGCACTAAAACTATACTAAAAAGAAGAAGAAGAAGAAGAAGAAGAAAACTGACAGATAGAACCCTAGGACAAATGGTAAAAAGCAAAGCTATACAGACAAAATCACACACAGAAGCGTACACAGACACACTCATAAAAAGAGAAAAAGGGAAAAAAAAAATATATATATATATCATTGCTCCCAAAGCCCACCTCCTAATTTGGGATGATTCCTTGTCTATTTAGTTATTCCACAGATGAAGGGTACATCAAGTTGATTGTGGTGATTGAATCCACTGCTCCTGAGGCTGCCGGGAGAGCTTTCCCTTTCTCTTCTTTTTTTGCACAGCTCCTGGAGTTCATCTTTGGATTTGTCCTTGCCTCTGCGTGTAGGTCGCCTGAGGGTGTCTGTTCTTTGCTCAGATAGGACTGGGTTAAAGTAGCAGGTGATTAGGGGCCTCTGGCTCACTCAGGCCGTGGGGAGGGAGGGATACAGAGTGCAGGGCGAGCCTACAGTGACAGAGGCAGGCATGACACTGCACCAGCCTGAGGCATGCCATGTGTTCTCCTGGAGAAGTTGTCCCTGGATCACAGGGCCCTGGCAGTTTGGGGCTGCATGGGCTCCCAGGAGGGGAGGTGTGGAGTGTGACATGTGCTTGCACACACGCTTCTTGGTGGCTGCAGCAGCAGCCTTAGCGTCTCATGCCTGTCTCTGGGGTCCGTGTTGATAGCCGTGGCTCATGCCCATCTCGGAGCTCCTTTAATCAGCACTCTTAATACCCTCTCCTCACACACCAGAAAACAAAGAGGCAAGAAAAAGTCTCTGAAACCAGAGCCTCAGCTCCCAGGCGCCACACGTCCCAGTGGGTGAGCAGACAAACCTCTCAGGCTGGTGAATGCTGGTCAGCACCAATCCTCTTGTGGGAATCTCTCCACTGTGCCCTCCACACCCCTGTTGCTGTGCTGTCCTCCATGGGTCTGAAGCTTCCTCCTTCCACCACCTGCAGTCTCCGCCCATGAAGGGGCTTCCTAGTGTGTGGAAACCTTTCCTCCTTCATGGCTCCCTCCCACTGGTGCAGGTCCTGTCTCTATTCTTTTGTCTCTGATTTTTCTTTTGCCCTACCCAGGTACATGGAGAGTTTCTTGTTTTTTGGGAGGTCTGAGGTCTTCTGCCAGCGTTCAGTAGGTGTTCTGTAGGAGTTGTTCCACAGGTAGATGCATTTCTGGTGTATTTGTGGGGAGGAAGGTGATCTCCACATCTTATTCTTCTGCCATCTTGATGCTCTCACCATTCTCTTGATTTGTTCTTGTCTTAAAAGCCCTCTGACATTCTCTGGATCATATCATGTTTTCTTACTGCTTCAAGCTCTTTACAATAAATTTTCCTTCTCATTCCCTTTCTCTGAAAAACAGAATGTAATTCCTCTATATTCCCTAATATATCGATAGTGATATAGATATCATTTTCATCCTTCGACTTAAATGCCAACCCTTAGAAATAACTTTCCTCATCATTCTCTCTGATACATTCCTCTTCTTTGGGTTTTATCACACATTATTAATTAACTTATTTTTTTATTCTGTTATAATCTGCCATAAGACAAAGAGGCCCTAAATTATTGTTTTTCATAATTATTTGTATACTCTAACAGAGGAAATGAGGAATATATATCTCTTCCTAACTCCTTAGGGCACAAAGAAAAATGAGTCTTGGATGGAATTCTGCCACTCATTAACATTTGTAAGGAAAAAAAAAAAAGCCAACAAACAAACAAAAAAATCCAAAAGAATTTAGTATCCACTTGCAGGATTCTGTGTCAATTTAGGTACTTCATCAGTTCATTGCCTAAAAGATGTACTAGAATCAAATCAAACAGTATGCTATTAGAGATGGTCAATTAACCACAGAGTAAAAGGAAGTTATCAGTAATCTTCTAGGTCATTGGCAAATGCAGTACTATTTCTGGTTTAAAGATCAAGTGTCATTTCAAAGAACATAGACAAGTGGGCTCATCAGATCTTAATACACTCTTCAGGTAAGGATAGATGTATCTATTCAATACTACTAACTAAAACACTTATTTTGAACACTACTCAGTTAACATAAATTTATTTTTAACATTGATATTGTTCATTATTAAGGCACCTTATATTTATCAGAAATAAATAAAACTGAATGAAAAGATTGTTGTAGCTTCTTCTGGAGTGTTTTTAAAATACTATTTAGTAAGTACAGTAGAATGTAATCCTGATTAGGACATTAGACAGTTGAGTGTATTTACACACATGCATGTGTGTAATGAGTGTACATATAAACATACTGAAACCATTAATATCAATGTGACATAGCATTTTTCCTCTCTCTCATCTCCCCCCACCCCCAACCGAGGCCATTAGTATCAATATGGCATAGCTCTTCTCTCTTAAGACTGAAAACTGAGGTCATCTGTGTCTTGTTATTTGTTCTAGGAAATTGATAAAGATAAGATTATAAACCAATTATGTAACATCATATTTTGCTTCCAGAAATTCCTGCAGATTATTTTAACTGGGACAATATTCTGCTCAGCTTAGGTGAACATTTCCTTTCAAGCAGCAATTTAACAATCAAGAATCATTCATGACCCTCTTTTTGCAGATTAACCAATCCTAAACTATAACCTTCCACACTTTGCCCAATCTCAACAAGCTCTAATTTGATGGATCCTCGTAAAACATTTGATCTCAGGACAAAACGCTATATAATTATCCTCAACCTCCTTCCCCCTTCCAAGACACTCCTAAGATTCTGTGAAAGCTGTGCTGTCCCTTACTATAGCGAACTGTGATTAACAGGGCTTTGCTGTATTAACAGGTTGTCTAGTGATATTATTTCCTTATACACTGAAGTTTT
The DNA here is from genome assembly GCF_005190385.1 of Monodon monoceros. Taxonomy (NCBI): domain Eukaryota; kingdom Metazoa; phylum Chordata; class Mammalia; order Artiodactyla; family Monodontidae; genus Monodon; species Monodon monoceros. The sequence continues at coordinate 37,988,913 of NW_021703785.1, forward strand.
AAAAAATAAACTACAGTCAACAAAGCTACTTGTTAACTGTTAGCAGACTTTATAATAAAAGTTCTATTAGAACAAGTAATACCTCCATCTAGCTCATCATTATATTTTCTGTTGCCAGCTAATGCCTGTTACAGAATCAGAACTTTATTAATATTTGGGAGTGAATGAAGACATGAATCATTTCTATTTCTTCCAATGTATTGCCCTTCAGATATCCTCTTACAATACAAATTTTATTCTCCTACAAGTCTCATTTCAAATTTTACTTGATTCAGAAAGTCTTTCTGGCTTTTCTGTTCTGAACCACCTTTATTGTTTTGTTATATGCTGTGGCATTAATTTACCACATGGTATTTATATATTTATTGTGTTACTACCCTGTGTACATGGAATTCCTTTAGACAATTATCTGTATTATGAGATTATTAAAACCAGTGTTTTTTTTTTTTTTTTTTTTTTTTTTTTTTTTTTGCGGTATGCAGGCCTCTCACTGTTGTGGCCTCTCCCACTGCAGAGCACAGGCTCCGGACGCGCAGGCTCAGCGGCCGTGGCTCACAGGCCCAGTCGCTCTGCGGCATGTGGGATCTTCCTGGACAGGGGCACGAACTCGTGTCCTCTGCATTGGCAGGAGGACTCTCAACCACTGTGCCACCAGGGAAGCCCCCAGTGTTTTCTTTGACACCTCTTTTCCTTTATAGCCACAGTGCTGCTGCCACCTTCAGCCGGTTCTTCAAGATCTTTTACCATCACAGAGATCTTGATGTTATTTTTTAAAATTTAATTACTAATATGTCACCTTCCTTTCCTGCTTGTGATTTTCTCCATTGCAACTCTTCATATAAGAACAGTTGAATATATTTATCTCAATTAAATATATCTAATTTATTTAAGATACATCTTAAATATGTCTTAAATAAATATCATCCAGCAGAGTTTCAACTTAATTACAGTATTTAGATAAAGACGAAGTGCCTATGTTCCTAAATATCATTATAGATCTCTTGACTTGATATTTATGTTAGGGGTGGTTATTATTGTCAGCAAAATTATTCTAAATTCGGAAATTGGTAAAAGAGAATACTGGGTGTCTTTTAAGCACAACTTTGGGACTGATGTGTTATTGTCTATAACTCTACAGAGGTACAGGTTGACTTGTAGATTGGCCATTAAAGATGGAAGTATTTCTCATCCACTGGGATCAATAACAATAAAGACTGTGGTTTATGGCCCTGTTGGACATTAACTAATTTTGAAAATAATCCAAAAATCTTTTCCTAATATTTCTTTGTTAAACTGCTTGAACTGTCAAATGTTCTTTGGAGAAGTTTTAACATCTTATGGGTTTTCTCATTAATTAATGAGTTAAGAAAAATCATTGACCATCTTTATTTTATATATTTGCATTAAGTCACAATATTACCTTTATGAAGTTTATACTGTAAGATTAGGCACTGTTAATGAAATAATTGTTGATATTAATGTTTTATCCAAGTTTAAAGTAATTTTACAAGCAAGATCATGTTTTTTTGTAGTAGAAATACAGTATGAGTAGTAACCTAATTTAACAATCATGCTAAACAGATATTTTTCATACAAGTTGTAAGAGAAAGAAAACCCTGTTATTTCAAAAATTGCCAGCAGTAATGAAAACATTCTCTAAGAAGATCATGCAATTCATCTTAGGGAGTGAAAAGCTCGTTTGTTTGGACGAACTTTGTTAAAACCTTTTCATAGGGCTTTCCTGGTGGTGCAGTGGTTGGGGGTCCACCTGCCGATGCAGGGGACACGGGTTCGTGCTCCGGTCCAGGAAGATCCCACATGCTGCGGAGCAGCTGGGCCCGTGAGCCATGGCCGCTGAGCCTCCGCATCCAGAGCCCGTGCTCCGCAGCGGGAGAGGCCACAGCAGTGAGAGGCCCGTGTACTACAAAAAAAAAAATCTTTTCATAAACAAAGATATGCAAAATATAGTTCTTTTGCTGGGAATATTCCAGATGATTCTCCTCAGGTTTCTAAACTTTAATATGCAGAAGTTCACCTTGGCACTGTTTACAATATGCAGATTCTTGTCTTCTAATTCTAGGAATTTTGATTGAGTTGTTTTGTTTGAAATAAATTTCAATCAGCATTTTGAGAAAATGGTACCTTGTGCTGATTATTCTCCTTTGGTACCTTTCAACTCATGTTTCATCCTTTCTCTCTCCTGCTCTAAACGCTGGGAGACTGAGTGCTGTACAGATTACATAGCCCTGGTTTCCCTTCTCTCTGGCTACTGGTTGGCTTCAAGCAATGAAGGCATCTAGCAGAGGTCAAATGAAGGAAAAGGCTGAGTTCAGGTTATGAAGCCCCTTACCACTCTGTTTTCATGTGGTTCTGAAAGTAACTGCATCCCTCTTGAACTATAGCTTCTGACAGGTGACTAAATTCACACTGGGATTCAATGTTGGAAATGGTTTCTGGCTGTTACTAGTCCTGGAGTGGCTTGAAACCTCCTATAAAACCAGTTGATTCCATCCACAACCATATAAATAGCTACTTCAATTAAGGTTTTCAGAAATACAGGTCGAGTGTGTTGTCTTTTGAGGGAACCATGGTTGATATGAATAACTGAGATGAAGGTTGTCCTTGCATTCTTATTCTTAGGAACAATGCTCTAAAATACCTGTGCATACTTCAGCCAATTTAAAGAAGTTCTTTTCTCCTCACATCCATATGGTAGAATGGATTACTGAATAATTTTGATAATGGAAGCTCTAGCATCATGAAACTATTTTAGAGATTACTGGTTTTAGACTTTTTTGGCTTATTATCTTTTATAAGACAATAACCATATATCTTCTATGCCACACACACATACACACACAGACATACACACAACACAAAATTTTACATGAAATCCTTAAGGCTTTAGTTACATCAGATTAAATAAAACTCTTGCCCAGAATATAGACACTCAATCTTGCAGGAAAAAATGCTGGCAGAGTAATGAAACTTTAGATCAATTTGTACATGTATATACATGTATACACTTAATCCCATCAGAATCCTGACACGTTTCAATAAATATATTAAAAGAAACATTTATAAACATTTATAATAAGCACTTACAAATGTCTAGATAAATTGAAAACAGAGAGCATGATACTCTTATTTTCAAATCTGAGATTTCTTTTTTAGCAAAATTTTGTGTTAATGCCTTAAAGTTGCAATTCCTATTAAATTAATATAATATTAAAATTTCCTAAGTTCTTCTTTTAGGACAATAAAAAGATGTTATTGTATAGTTATTTCCCTTTTCCTCTGAACTATTAAATCTATATTCAGTCACAAAAATATAGGGCTTCCCTGGTGGAGCAGTGGTTGAGAGTCTGCCTGCCGATGTGGGGGACACGGGTTTGTGCCCCGGTCCAGGAAGATCCCACATGCCGCGGAGTGGCTGGGCCCGTGAACCATGGCCGCTGAGCCTGTGCGTCCGGAGCCTGTGCTCTGCAATGGGAGAGGCCACAACAGTGAGAGGCCCACGTACCACAAAAACAAAAACAATCACAAAAATATAATAGAAATTAAGATAACAATATTTTTGTTTCTCAACTTTGCATAAAATTGTTACACAATTTAAGGCTTTCCTTTTTTTGTTTTTAAACAAGACATAATGGTAGCTTTTTGCTTCCATCTACTCATTTACTTTTTGGGGAGCCGTCTATGGTGTAATCTTGGCTGGTATATCTTCCATGCTCACAAGAAACCACAGCACCCACATGCTACAATGCTCCTGTTTTCACGACTTTAGAAAAATTCATTAGTAACAATTTAAATTAGTCTGTTATGTTCTATCCCTGTTGATACAAATATAAAAGTCACTTAGAAAATATTACTAAATTGTGAAGTAAGACTGATATCTTGCATATTGTAAAACAGTCTCAACTGGGGAAAGATGAGACTGGGGATCCAGGTAGAAAATTAGATTGATATGCTGTCCTCACATAATGGCATTTTCACTTCAGAGAACCTTACAAAGTCCAAAATGAAACCATTTTTTATAGTTGTTCAAAACCCCAAGAGAAATGAGTTCAGGTGTCGCAACTTAGTTTCTCATGTACAAAGGAACACATCAAAAAGCTCTCATAGACTGATAGTAATTTATCACTTTCACTTTTAGGAAGCCATGGGATTACAAACATGAAGCAAACAACAGCAAAGAGAAGTATTTCTAGAAGCATTTTTTCCCTCAGCTAGATGTTTCTATTTTATTGAAGAGTAGTCTTACAAAACAAATAAAAATTACGTTTTTTCATGATATATTCATTGAAATTTTCTTTAAATACTCAGTTATTAACATTCAAAAGAGCAAAATCATGTCACTTGTAACCATTGTTTACAATAAATGTAACAGCTATATGGTGTCACCATACATCTTTAAAATCATTATAAGTCAGACAGGTAAACAAAACCTAAATCTAGGTTTTCTTATGCATTTTTATTATTTAGATGGAAGATAGTCAGCTCTTTAAATATACAATATTTACAGATTTTGTTCTAAAGAGTTTTTAATTATTTGTTTAAATAGTTATAGCTAATATAAATAATTACATAAAATCCTACAGATTTTGATGCCTTCAAAAGTGCAATAATGTGACATTACAATGTAGATAAATTATTTTAGATATTTGCTGCGGGTATTCAACTTTTCATTCACCCTCTAGTATCTTGTGACACATTGATATCATGGAAATCTGAAATGTCAACAGTGTGACAGTCAAGAGCAGTATATCAGTATTTGAATCATTACTGAGGTGTGGGTCACAAATACAGGATACTAAGTAATTTATTCAAATATTATTTGGGTCCTTTCTCAGATATTAACTAATCAAGAATTATTAAATTAGATAAAAATCAGAAATATTTTTGATAATATATAATCTAAAAGTTAGTATGTTTATTACAGTGCATTTTCATTTTGAATACAAGAAATAGTGGGACATATTCAGCTGTCCTTTATAATAAATTAGAAGAGAGATGGAAAAGGTCAGGGCTTATTAAGAAGCAACATCTATTCTATGCTATTGAAAATGTCACAAAAAAGATAATACAGAAATTAACTCTGGTTAGTTGTTACTGAAATAGAAAGTTTCAGTAGAGACTCATTATGATTATCAAGCTGATGAGAGTAAATTCTTTGGATCAGCAATTGTTTTCTTATTAGGCAAAAGTGTATTAAAGCCAAGCTGCACAAAGTGATATTTTATCAAGTTTTGAGAAGTCATGTGGCTGAATGGCTGAACTCATGTAAAATGAAATGAAGTGTTAATACATTATCTAATAAGTAGACATTGGAATGAATGTACTATTGCTCTATCCATTATGGATATTTTATGAATTTTTAATTAATTTTTATCACATTTGCTAAGGAGTTGTGTTGTTTTTATTGTTATTCTCTACAGATAAGTAGCTTTCACACTTTCTGAGAAAAATAATTATCTCCATAAGAGTATGAACAGAAAAGGAACTTTATGAGGAAAGAGAGTGATATAATATTTTATTTAAAAATTAGATTAAAAAAATTTTCCTTCTTAATCAACATTCATAAATATACAGGAAAATTCAAATCAAAGACGGTAAGATAGCTTTAAGTGATTTTAACATTTTCCAAGTGAGGTTAATAAAACCCCTTTTCATTAAGATGGTACAGAACTAATACAATTAAATTTCCCTTAAGAAATTCGTGATTGTGAAAAGAATCTCTTCATGAGAATTACATGTTGTTATTGCCCCCTGGAAAATCTAACTATTAAAATTCATTATAACCAATATTTTATAACTTTATTTTTACATTGTATAACAACTTTTTTATATAGAGTAAAAACTATAAAAATATTGAATCAATATTTTGTACACCTGAAACTCATATAATAGTGTAAGTCAACAATACTTCAATTTTTTAAAAAGGCAACTATAAAATATACAATAAAATTCAGTAGAATCCTTTCCATTTTTAAAACTAACACCAAAAATATAAACACATTAATAAATGTAATATTTTATTTGAATTCTTTCTCAAAATGTCTAAGATGCTTCATTAAACAAATTGTTGTCTCAACAAGACAATGTTTTTTTTCCACCTGACAATAAGCTCAGTTATCAGAACAGTTTTCTTATCTAACTTTGTCTTAAGGCCTGCATCTTTCCACATGAACAAATTCTAATCTATTATGTTACAGACTTCACTAACAAATCCCCTGTCTTGTATGATGTGTTGAATCCATCAAACTAATATCCCCAAAACTCATTAATATCTTATCCTAACTTTCCCATTTTGAATTATTATTAAGACTCTGCCAAGGTGTAGTTCTCCTTTGAAGCTGTAAATCTCTACATTCAGCACTGCTTGATCAGTAGGCTTTTTTTATTTTTTCTTTTGCTAATTCAAATAATATTGAGTAGTCAACAGTGGATGACCTTGGAGGTCTTGCCAAAATGGCCATTAAGGCTTAAGACTTACAGAAAACTGCACTACTTGAAGCCCCATGAGTCTTCTTCTTGGAATGACTTTCTGACCATGAGGGTGAAGTAGGTTCCGCTTTGAGTCTGAGCACCTAATTCTTTCATCAAGCTCCCGAAATCTAAGATAATTTTGTCTCCTGGAAATAAAAGAAACATCTTAAAAGTAATCTGCTTATCTCATCAATTTAAAAAAGCCTTTTCTTTGGTCTTAGGTTGGTAAAAATCTGTCCTTTTTCTAACAGCATCATCATTTATTTCTTGGATTGTTCTTTCCACTTCTTGTTGCCAGTTTTTCAGAGGAAGTTCATAGACAAGAGGCTAAGAATAGATGCAATAAATCTGTCTCACTCTCAAGGGCCAACAAGTCCCAAAGGTCTTGTCGGATTGGCATCTTATAGGACAAGTTTTGCCTTTAGTCAACTATCTTTCTAAATGTCAAAATTTCACCAAAATTACAATGGCCACTTGGGGAAACTTTGAATTACATATTTATTCTGTAAAGATATCTTGAAAAAGGAAATAAATTTTTAAAAGTACAAGAGTCAATACCTTTATTCTTTTAGATCCTGTATGGTTAATGCTAACTTGACCGTGTTGCCCAGATATATGGTCAAACGTTGTTCTGAATGTTTCTATTACGGGGTATTTTGTTGAGATTAATATTTAAATTGGTGTGCTTCAAGTAGAACAGGTTGTTCTTCATGATGTAAATGGGCCTCATTTGATCAGCTGAAGTCCTAAATAGAACAAAAAGATTGACTTCCCTTGAGCAAGAGTTATTTTTTCAGTAGAGAGCTTTTGTATACAACCGTAACATTGGCTCTTCCCTGGGTCTCCAGCCTGCGACCAGGCTGCAGATTTTGGACTTCCTGACCTTCAGAATCACATGAGCCAATTCCTTACAATATATACACATTCTATTGGTTCTTGTTCTCTGCAGAACCCTGACTAATGCAGAGCCTCACTGTCTGCAACTGTTCTATGCTAGATAAGAAGTGGAAAGACAAAAAAATATAATGTGGGTAAAAAATGCAGGTATTCTGAGAGGGAACCAAGCACTTAATTGAGTTTTATCTTAAACTCTCCAGAAGAACTTTCTTTAAATATTAACAAACAAACTTAGAAACTTTTTATTAATATCACATACTGCAATATTAACCTTAAATTCTGCCACTATCACAAACTCTCTCTGGGAAGAATGACCACTCAGGTGGTAGAAATTTATATAGCAAATTTCAGACATTACCCATTTATCAGCCAATAAATCTCATCAGCATGCCTCCAACCAAAGAATATTATTATTTCTCTTGTGAAACTACATATGCTAACTTAATAAAAATGGTTTTATTTTGTAAATAGAATTACTTCTTGTGTTCTCCTGAAGACCTCTTTCTTGAGATAACCAAAGATTCTCTTGTTTGTAATCAGGTCATAGGTAGTTCAAATCTTGATCTACTATTTTGCTTGTGTCTAAATTAAGTCCAAATTGAAGATCTCCAAGAGTTTATGGTCCAAACATTTGGCTGATATTAACAGACTTACTGATTTTGAATATATTGAAGTTTAGATTGTCTTGTACATACATTTACCCAACTTGCAGATTTTCCCCTAAAACAAGAAGGCAAAGAAGGACTTGAAACCAATCATTGGAAGCTTGATAGAAAAGAGACATCATATTTGTACCAATCACTGTAATATTATTCAGTGTGTTTTCACTGTAAGTAACAAAACACAACAGGAAAAGATATTGATTTGTTAAACACTCCAGGACCATAAAGGAAAACAGTAATCCCCTGCTTTCTGTGATACTGAATCCAAGTAGTATTTTATCTTCAGTGCCACCTAAGCCTACACATTTTACAATTGTATATATGTACTCTGCTTTATATCTTAGTGCTCCCCTCATTAAACTAATTAAGTTCTTATTGGCCTTTTTCTGTGAAGGTCTAAAATATACCAGCAGAATGATGCCTCAGAAGTTTATTGAGACACTCCATTTTTCACAGGACCTTAATCATGTTAAATTTTCCCATGATTTTCTTATTTGACATAAGGATCAACTTTCATTATGTTCTATTGATAATGTGGTGCCCAAGATTGATTCAATATATTTAATCAGCTCAAAAGGAACATAGCACTTTTAAGAAAAAGTTATACTTTGTCAAAACAAAAGATATGACTTATTCCAGGACATAATATATTCCAAGAATGCAAATATTTCAATTATGAGATACTTCACATCATTAAAATTTCTCTCATTCTGGTCAAGAAATAATGAGAACTTTCCTTGATCACACTGATGCAATATAAGCAATCGGTCCATTACTTTTCTGAAATCATTATATATGTGTATAATTTAACCAAATTTTCAATAATTGAACCCCCTAAGCAGGAGCAAACATTTTATGATTTATTTCCCATCCATTCATAAATAAGCTCATGTTATTCTGACTCAACTTCATAGGAATGATCAGATACCAATGGTTTATTACAGCATTCCTTTTTATTTATTTATTTTTTTGCGATACGCGGGCCTCTCATTGTTGTGGCCTCTGCCGTTGTGGAGCACAGGCTCCAGACGTGCAGCCTCAGCGACCATGGCTCACGGGCCCAGTCGCTCCATGGCATGTGGGATCTTCCCAGACAGGGGCAGGAACCCATGTCCCTTGCATCGGCAAGCGGACTCTCAACCACTGCACCACCAGGGAAGCCCCCAGCATTCCTTTTTCACTCTGTGGCAAAAGCCTACCTACCCTGTTTTACAGCAATAATAGCTTTAGCTCAAATAATGGAAGCTTCTATGAAATGGGGTTTAGATTTTGTTTTAAAATTGATGGCTCCCCATGCTGATCAGTCTTTGTTCTTGTCTAAAAGCTCAATATTTATTAACAAGTAGGTTTATCGCCTATAAAATTCTTACTCCCTCACACATTTCCAAGCATCAATATAATTCTTTAAATCATGGCACCTTATTTCCATAATCAAAAAAGGGGAATCAAATAACTGAATTGACTCTGCCAAGAATTATCATCCATGCTCTAAACACAGTTATTTTAAAAATTCCTATAGAAAATACAGATATAATATGGCTTGATAATGAGTCTAGTTTTAAGATCAGAACAGGAAATTTTCAAGACTTATAAAAACAGAAGTCAACTTATTCACAGTATATGACCCTTTACTAGAAACTAAATCAGCCCAGATGGCAGAATACACTGCACACTCTGGATCATGACAAACGGCTGGAGATCAGAGAGCTAACATTTATTGTAGTAGCAGACATGTTTTGCATGTAATATGTGATTTTGTAGTGCTTTGGAAACAACAAGCGTTCTTGATATCACCAATAATTCCAATTCAGAATATCCAGTAAATTAAAGAACTTTTTATGCCTAATACTTTTGAAGTAGATAGTCATTATAAAATTAGAATTTGCACACAAAAGGATAACTTGAAAGCAAAGGGAAAGATTTTAGGTAATCATTATGAAAGACTGGAGCTTTAATTAAGATCTTGGTCCTCTTAAAACTCCAAAAAGCCAATTCTTTAAAGAAGTTCAAAGAAGCTGTTATGGAATGCCAGTGACTGGTAACCACAATTTGAAAGAAAGAAAGAAAGAAAGAAAGAAAGAAAGAGAAAGAAAGAAAGAAAGGAAGAAAGAAAAAAAGAAAGAAAGAAGGGGGGGAAGGAGGAAAGGAGAAAGGAAGAAAGGAAGGAAGAAAAAAAAAGAAAAGAAATATTAGGAGAAACCTGGTTTTATATTACATGAAAATACTTTCTATTCCCTCAAAAAAAAATTTGCAATGATTTTACACTGACTTTTCTACCACAGCAACAACAATTATGGTATTATATTCAACCAATATCGAAGTGGGGGCTTCATCTGAGGAATCTCTGCATTGTCTCTCCTCTGTCATCACCATTATCCCAGTACACCTGTAAAGATGGGATATGGAAAAGAGGGCTAGTCTTAGGGTACCTGTGAACACATTCAAATGAGTTTCAAAATGTATTCCCTGCAATGAATTTTAAATATATTTTGGTCACTGTTCGCTTACTTACACAATAGATTGAAGCTTTTACTTAATGGAAGGCTACTGATTTAATGTTAGCAAAAGTATTGTTTCATTCCAAATCTGGGGATTTCCAGTCTCTCTCTCCAGTGAAAGGAGTGTCAATTTAGAGTGACTGATATTACAGAGAATTGCAAAGCCTTGCTACGTACTCAGAAATCTCACTGTTCAAATTATACTCAATCTTCAGGAAAGTTGGAAAGAACAAATGTAATTCCGAAACTAAAATTTGAAAAGCCCTTAAGTGAATCTTGATCTTCCATGGCCTAAGATGTGTTATTGGTTTTAATGTAAAAAAAAAAAAAAAATTAACTCCTTCTGTGATTCATCTTCTCTCTTTATGATTTAATGATAGGTCAACCCATCCATCTAAAAGATCACTCTGATTATAAACCTGTTCCACTACAAACAGGCATGCCCAAATCCTTTAAGGGACTTGTGCAAAATACCCATTCTTATCAGGATGTAGCTGAACTTTCCTCAACATTGTTTTAACAACGCTCACATAATAAGAATCCTGGAGACCTGATATTCTGGAAGAGAAATCAGAGGAAACAAACAAACAAACAAATAAAAAAAACACCTGCAAACTCCTATGGAAAAAATATTGCCAACATGTGAACAAACCTCAAAGAGGTTGGCCTTTGGAATCAATATTATTCATTTAAGGGACACAACCATCCTCACAGTGGAAGGACGGACACTTTAAAATGAGAATTCTTGAAATTTTCAGAAGCTGACACCTTCAAGGTTCACGTGTAAATCTGAAGTTTCTTACCAAGACCCAGAGAACAAGATCCAGATGACTGAAACAGCAGAGTATCAGGCTTTAAAATACGCTAATATTCTTAATTTTCATAAATATTTTATTTTCTCTTTGCTGGTTTAACATTCTAATTTCAACAGACACTAATTAGCTCTTAACTATGATACCTAGGATGCCCTTTTTCTAAATATTGTTTGTTGCATTCCTAGTTACTTCCTGGTATAAGTCTAATTCTGGCTAGAGTTTGTTTATAATTTGGCTAAAATCTAAAACCTGATCAACTTTATGGTCTGCATATACATATTCCTCAGGGAGTCATCCAGCTCTGTGGTAATGAAACAAATAGTTCCAAGTTTAATGTTCTAAAATAGTAAACACAATTTCAGAAGCAAACATCACAAAAAGACAGCTAAACACATAACTCTCTCTCTAATATCGCATATAGGAAAAGAATCTGGGGACCTTTTGTAGGAGCTTATTTCTGTAACCAAACTTTCATAAATATTGAATTTGGGAAGAAATTACAAAAGATGTTGTATATCTATTGAATCTTTTTTACTTTTATATACTTTAAAAGGAAGTCTCACTATTTATGTGGATTTTCTGACTCAGATTTTTAGCATGATCTCTTGCTGTCTGGCACCTGATCCCTCTTGCTGAATGATATTGAAAATGTACAATACTACTTAGCTACCTTTAATGGAATTTTTGCTAAAAACTAGATAGTTAGGTGGCCCTCAATAACAGGTATTAAATTTTTAGTACCAAAGCCTACAGGTTACTACAAGCAGACGGGACAGGGACTTACCTTGGTAGACTGTTGCCAGCATTCCTGATAGTCTCATATTCAAACGGACCCAGGGTCCATTTATAGATATTGATTTCTCTTATCAAAAAACAACATAAAGTATAGACATTATTTAATAACCTAATTCAAGACGGAAAATATCCAGCCCATGATCCATGACCACAAAACTTAACCAACAGAAAGGAATTCTGGACTGTCTTCAATTCCCTTCATTTCACGCTTTACAAAGGGCCTAGAAAATGAGGAAAAATTCTTCCTTCTGTGATTCAGATCATGATTAAAGCCAGGCAAGATCACTGAGCCCAGAGAACTTTTTGCCCTAGAAATTTATTAAATTGGACAAACAAGCCCAGCAGAACATCCCTAGATATAATGTTAACTTCTTAAGAAGGAATATGTGTCATCTTAGGGGAAAAATGCAGTACTCATATCCTGAGACCTTCCTGACATGAAAAAGATCCAGGAAAACAAACAGATAATTAAATTAGGTCATTTGGCTAATACCCTATATCTGTTTCTGCATTCTCTTCAACATGGGTTGGATCTTTTCTCTTGTTATAATATGGGCCTTCTTGGTTCTCAGTTTACAAGTGAATGAAAACTGATTGAATTCAGCTCAGAGTGGATAATGACACAAGGCAGGGATTGAGAATCAAGCTCACCAGCATCATCACAACTGTCGGGTCTCAGATTTGAGAACATCTGTGTCAAAGTAAATGCCTGCTCAGAAAAAGTTTTCACCCAGGAGGTAAGGCTATAAATCATTAATAACTTTACTATTTCTTTTAGGAAATGATTGGAAACCTTTTTTTTTTTTTTTTTTTTTTAGCATGCAGTTTGCTCATCTGGAAAATCAGGTATCTACTAATGATAGTTGGCACTTTTGTATAAACAGCTCACCTAAAATTCACAAAAACAGTTCATTAAAACTTGCCAGGGCTCTTACCTCACAAACCTAAAATACTATGTCATATACTTTGTCATAACAAAGCATTTCCTGCCCTAAAACCTCTTTTAACCTCTTGTGTTCAGATCCTAAATTCCTATAAATAATATTTACTATTTTTTCTCTTTTGCCACACTCCTACATATATATTATGTATATTTATGGAATATTATTCAGCCTTAAACAAGAACAAAATCCTGCCATTTGCAACATGGATAAACATGGAGGGCATCATGCTAAGTGAAATAAGCCAGACACAGAAAAACAACTACTGCGTGGTATCACCTATATGTGAAACCTAAAAAGAAATGAAAAAGTTAAACTCATAGAAACAGAGAGTTGAATGGTGGCTGCCAGGGATGAAGGGGTAGGGGAAATAGGGAGAGGTTGGTAAAAGGGTACAAGCTTTCAGTTATAAGATGAATAAGTCTTAATAATGTGAAACACAGTGACTGTAGTTGATTATATTGTATTATATAATTGAAATTTGCTAGGAGAGAGAAATTAAGCATTCTCACACACACACAAAAAAAGTAAATATGTGATGGATATGTTAATTAAATTTAAGGTGGGATTCCTTTCACAATGTTTATGTATATCAAAACATCATGGTGTACACTTTAAATATGTTACAATTTTATTTGTAATTATACCTCAATAAAACTAAAAAAAAAGAAAAGTTTCATGAAAAGTTAGCTTGGAATTAGAGCTGATGTAAAGACATTATATTGCCCTATTGAACAGAGTAGGTGGATAGTGAGGCCATTAATAAAAGTAAAATAATACGGAAGAACATGCAGTTTTGGAGGGAAGTTTCTTTCACTTTTAGTACAGTACTCTCTGCTTTGAAATATGTACATTTCATGCAGTTGGCTACATGACCTAGGATGTCCAGTGGATTGGGTGGGAGATAGCAAGTTGAGAATTATCAGTAAAAAGATTATTGCAATTGTGGAGAAAATGAGAAAAGAAGAAGGAAAATAATGTAAGCCTCTGGGGACAACAGATTGATGACTATGTACTAGAGGAGAAAAAAAAAAAAATGCCATAGAGGAAAAGCTAGAACAATGAAGTGGTAGCAGACTTTTGAGTGCCAATCAGGCTTTAATACCACAGAAACACACTTAGAACTTACTTGAGAAAAAATGATGCCACTGTCATTTGAGCATATAATTGAGTTTGGGGAAAACTAAGCATGCACTATAGATAGGAGAAAGGGTGATAGAAACAGAGGCAGGGATTTGGGATGGGAAGCATGCTTAGTACAGGGAAGCAAAAATGAAGGTCTGATCTAGAGAAGTAATGTATAGAAATCAAAGCAGAGGTTTGAGCCAGGTTGTTCAATATAGTAATACAGTTAAAATCTGATGTTCAGTTTACTATATGACCTTATTCTGTTTCAAATTTTTCCAATTGTTTCTCCACTATATTTACTTGATTTACATTTGTCTTCACATATTAAGCTTTCTTTTAGAGTTAAAATAGGTTACAGTCTACAATCTGTTATACTGTAAACAATGAATCCTCATATAAACATCACAGTGTATAAAACATTAATATTTAACTAATAAAATTTTACATTTAGTAGTGAAATATACAACAAAAGAATGGATCTAAATACATTTCTATTTTTTTCTCTTTGTTGCTTGGTATTCCTGTTCTTTTGTGAGTCACCCCCGTGGTGGAGAGGGAGCTGGTGGAATAGTGGGAAGCTTTAGGAACGTTAGACCAGAAATTCAAACCCAAAAGAGTAAATATTCAGTTTCTGACTTCCTAAATAATAGACAAGCAAGTTGAAAGTCAGGATAAAAAGGATTTTAAAATGTCTCTATCTCTCTTGACCACTGGCATACTAGAGTTTACTATATGCCCAGAAAAGGAATAAAGAAGACATAATCATAAAGGAATAAAAAGAACAAATCTCGGGGCTTCCCTGGTGGCGCAGTGGTTGGGAGTCCGCCTGCCGATGCAGGGGACGCGGAGCGGCTGGGCCCGTGAGCCATGGCCACTGAGCCTGCGCGTCCGGAGCCTGTGCTCCGCAACGAGAGAGGCCACAGCAGTGAGAGTCCCGTGTACCACAAAAAAAAAAAAAAAAAATCTCAACTCATTATATTAGTGGATTCGAGAAGAGGGAGAAGGAGCTAATGGTAACATGGGCTCTAAACTTTTAGGAGAAATTCCAAAAACGTTCATTCTCTATACTGTGCAGGAAAATTGTTCAGTGGCTTTGGCAGGAGAAAACAATTTAGGTGACCTTTGTTCTTTTTGGCCAGCATGATGTGTGCAGGAAATGTAGTTTCCCAATGACCCCAAGGAAACATAGAGGTAGAGTGAGGTTTGTGCTGCAGATGTGGGAATGTCAAGAACAGAGGCAGCTGTTAACTTTGGATGAAAGTGTATTTTTTCCCTGAGCTAGATGTGTCCTTTTGAAGTAGAAAGAGGATCCAGAAGACATGGATTTGTATACCTCATTTGTCTTGTTCCACACCAAGGCATATTAGATACACACCCACAAAGCAGTCAGTCAGTCACCTTCTTGGTTAGGAGCAGTACCAGGTGAGACTAGAATGCTGAAAATATCCGAAATTTGCATAATTTATTCAAACAGAGTAAATTACCTAAAGATACTAAAGACAGTATTAGCTGAACTAAAGTTACTGGTTAGGTCTAAGTATTATTTTGTCTTTTTTTTTTTTTTCAACTACCCTATATGGTGAAATTCATAAGGAAGAACAGATTAACAAATAGGAAGTTATTTTTAAGGAAATATTTATTTGTAATCTGAGTGGATTGTGAATCTTGCTACATATTTTTCTTCCTCTGCTCTCATGTAATTCATGCACTTAGTAAAAGGTAGTAGATATCCCAGTACTTTCACTTTTAGAATGAATCATATCAAGTTGGCAAATTGGAAGCAATAACTAAGCAAAAATTTGGTTTCCTTTTACTCAGTTTCAAGGAGAATTCAATGTTACAGTTGTGATTAAATTTATGTTTCTGGCATAATAACGTCTTTCTGAAAAGTAGATACAGTGATGGCTTTGTCCACATAGAATTAATTATCTATTCCAGGAATCTGTGTTTTAAAGTTAGCAATATGGGAATGGGGCAATGAGGGGAAAATGTTAACAGGATAGCATAACTGTGAATTTGAATTGCTGTTTTCATTCTACATCAAAAAGAATAATTTATCTAGAGCAGTTTTAGCTAAGCCAGGTTCTTATCATTTTCCATTATTGGTAAGGAAGAAACTGTGTTTTATTTAAAGTCATGAAATATTTGAATATGAAGTCAAACTACTTTCTTTGCAAATCATCTTCAACATCACCAATCCACTGGATTTTATCACTGTCATCAGCATGGAGCCTGAGGGAACAAGATGATGGGAATTTACATTTTGGCCTCTATAAATTTATATTCATTTTAAAATAATAATATAATTTTGCTTCTTCTAAAAACCAAAATTTTCAAAAGAAAGGAAGAGAAAAAGAAAGAAAGAAAGAAAGGGAAAAAAAAGGTAAGAAGGACGGTCTTAAGCATTTTAGAGGCATCTATTTGTATGAAAGCAATGAACTGAGAATACATACAGTGTTTACTGTTATTTAGGTAATTCACAAGCATGCATTTTCAAATTATCTTTGTATAGTTGTTCTATTAGGTTTTTCTAAAGGGCAATACTTTGTTAAATTCTCTCTATGTATTTAATGCTATTTTGTGGCTAAATAACCCCAAATTACCCCACAAATTGTCCCAAGTTAAAGTTTTGTACAGGTATATAAAGGAGAAAATACAGATTGCTCATTTTTAAATATCATTTGTGATGACTAAAAAGAAGGCTTTCATAATTGCTCTAATCTTTGTATTGTAGCACAGCATCCTGAGAGGAAGCCATGTTCCTCTATATGAGACAAAAATTGAATGTTGCCAAGATATCTTGCCCTGAAGCCATCTCCCTTTATTTTTGCTCTTATCTTAAAATGCCAATTGCCAGAAACCCCAGAGATAGACCCAAGTGTACTTACAGATGCTTTATTTGCCAAGGAAATTGTTGTGTTTGAAGAGAAAGATGGAAAAGAAATAGTTGAATGAAACATTTGGTAATGCTAATGAAGCAAATCTGGAAACAATGATATGATTGACATAAATATCACCAGTTCCCTATTGTATTGCTGACTTTTTTTTAAGAATCATCTAGTAGAAAACACAATATGGACAGTCAGAAATCCTGGGTCTTCAAGTCACAACACTGGATTTGTTTCTTGTGTTAAATAACTGGTTTAACTCTAGATAATTATGAAAATCTTCAGTTCTGAGATGGTATGATTCAATGTATTTTTCTTTTGTCATTTAATTATGCCCCACTTTCAAAAATTGTTCAAGTGATAGTGAGAGAATCTTTTAAATGAAACTTATCAACATGAGATTTCAAAACTGGGAAGTATGATGCCGCTGCTTTTAGTATATTATTCCTTAAAGGGTCTTCCTTGTGTCAACCAAAATTGCTGTTAGAGGTGTTCTTTTAATGCCTATTTAATTTATTATTTTTGTGGAAATAAATGTGACATTGACTGTGTGTGTTACCTTGTTCTAGAAAGTATTTAAGGTAGCTTGATAAGTTATAAAGCATCTCAAAAGAGAGGTGCCATCTGTAAACAAAGTAGTTCAGATGTAATGCAACTCAAATACTTTAACTGTTTTTTATTTATTTTATACAATATAAAAGTTAATGCTATTGTCAATCTTTTGGGGATAAAATATTGATTCAACCAGTGTACACTTTTTTCTGCAGGGACTAGACTTCGAGATTTACAAACAATCAAGAGATTATTAGATCCATTTTATTCCAGATAAGCACAAATGAGGTCAGCCACTTGTAAGAATGCAATGTCAAATTTCCCAAACCCTCCGGCTTTAACTTTAAATTTTTTAAAAACATATTTATATGGAAATAGCAATTTGTAATGTGTCAAATTGAATAAAATGCCATAAGTTATGACATACTATTTGTAGTGATAAAATAATGAAATTCATGCCCACCAGGGACATATAATATCAATCGGTTTGTTTTAGAGTGGCACATTCTCCCTATATATGTACATATACATTGTAAATATTAATAGTGATTATTTCTTTCATAATAATTATGACATATATAGATAAACATATACAAATATATATTTTTATGTACCTGTATAACACATTGTTTCATATTATTCAAATTGTAGCCTTTCAGGAACTTAGAAGTTTCAGCTGAAAGCTAGTTAGGGCTCATTCAGTCCAGAAGTCTTGAAAACATTCTGAAATTACTTTTAAAATATCAGGCTAAAAGCAAAAGAGAGATTAAGGGGACAGAAGTGGTAAAAGGAGAAAAGATTGAATAATCCTTTTGAATGATGTTTTCCCTTTGCTAATTACAAATTCTTAGGTATAAAATCAGAACCTATGGTTTGTAATAATGAAAGTAAGAGCTGGTTTTAATTGAGTGCCTACTGCTTACTAATTTAGCTGTATAGAAAGTGAAATGACTCACAACAATTTGAGTATAGAACAAAATAAGCAAAATGGCAAATAGAGATCTAAAAATCAGTTTTATTACTGATAAGAATAGAGAGCTCAGCTTAGCTATGAAGACACAACCAATACTTGCTCTCCAATCTTGGTTTTTAGGTGGTACGCCTAATGGAATGTTTGGGACTGCAACACAGAAAACCACCCAGAGTGGTGCCTCCCACACACTTCTCACATGGGAAGAGAAGAAGGATTGGTCTCCAGATCTTCCTGTAAAATGTATAAGGTCTGGCCACATACCCTCAAAAATAGAACAAGATCTGGGAATACCACCCAACTCTTTGAAGAGGCAGACACAATACCAAGAAACAAATTAATTGAAGCATCTGTGTTCTGTTAATTTTTCCCCAAATAAGTAAGTCATTCTTCATTCTATGTGAAGAAGAATTTGGAGAATTTGAAATACTATCTGGAGAATTTTTGAAAAAAAAAATGTAGCAAAGCACAGACAGCTCTACAAAAGAAGTTTCAGTTTAATAAGATTGAACAGAAACGAAGTGAGAGGTAAGAGGTAGCTCATCTTACTAAATCTTTTTAATAGTGAAATATTAATCTGGAGGTTTCTACTGAAGTGTTAAATTATGAACTATTAGATGTCAAAATAAGTTCTAATATTAGATGTCAAAATAATTCCTAATATAGACAACCCTCTAAATAAGTCAAAGCAAGTATCTAAAGCTTTGTTCAAAATTCACAAGCATCAGTGATAAACAGTAGAGAAAGAAAATATGACAAGA
Organism: Monodon monoceros; assembly: GCF_005190385.1. NCBI lineage: Eukaryota > Metazoa > Chordata > Mammalia > Artiodactyla > Monodontidae > Monodon > Monodon monoceros. The sequence continues at coordinate 38,008,309 of NW_021703785.1, forward strand.
TGATTTTGGGAGAAGATTTACCTAGTGTCCAAGCTCCTCCCAATGGGTCTTGAGTGAGCTCACTCAGAGAGCTCATTATGTGTCCCTACATGTTTGCAGAGCACAAGAGACTAAAGTTTGACTTCAACTCCCTATGTCTTGAGCAGGGTCAGCAAACTTTTTTTGTAAACAGCTAGATAGTAAATATTTTAGATTATGCAGGTCATATGACCTCAGTCACAACTATTCAATTCTGCCTTTTTTGTACACAAGCAGCCGTAGACCACATATAAATAAAAGGGCACATGTACCAATTTTATTTTATTTACACACACAGGTAATAAAATGGATTTGTCCAATGAGCACTGCTTTCCTGATCCCTGATCTAGAAGATAAAAAAACAGCTGCCCAGATGTTTTAGAAGTGTAGCTAAAGAAAGTGTCCCTGTATGGGGGGTTAGCCTTTTCTCCTACAGTTTATCAGATCAAAAGTTTTGTGATGCCCAAGAAAAGGGAGAGATAGACTACATGGTGATAAAGCCAGCTTGAGTCATTTTACATCATGCCAAAGAAGCCACTAAGGAAATACTGATATGGAGTCCCCAAAGACAGAGAGTTCGGACTTGATCACAGAGTCCCCAAAGACAGAGTTCAAACACTTGCCATCTTTGAGATAGTACTACCAGAGTAAAATGTCTCCTTACCCTTTACCTCTGCTCTGACTCTCGCAGATTCAGAACTATGGTTAGTAACATGGAGGTGGAGGAAAAGTACTATTCTGCCAAAGAGAGAAAGGTCACCTAGAATGTTTGGAAAATTCTGTTACACGGTGTTAGAGTTACACTCAGCTCCAATTACTTGGGAAATGCTTCCAAATAAACAATGAAAATTTCAAATAAAACTCATTATTGATATTTTCAATTCTATGGACTTTATTGATAAATTAAATCCTCAGGCATTTACTCATTTTCTTTTCCCTCTATACTTTGTCCATGCCAACAACTTTGATTATAAGAATTTTTTGACCAGTGTAGATTAAGAGCAATCAATTTAAAGAGGAAGGGAGTGGGAAGTGGGACTGCAAGATATGAATTATAAATATTGATATTTTGGTATTGAGGAAGAAGGAACCCCTCAAACAAGCCAGAAGACAACCTATTATGATACATTTCAATACTGACACATGTTATAACTGTCAATTATTTTTTTTTAATACAGATATGGTATTTTAAATAAAGCACACAAGAAAACATATTTTTCAAATGTTCTATTGGGAAAGACTATATTTAATTGAAATATTGTCAAGAGCTCTATTTCTGAAATGTCCCTCATAGTGTGTTCTTTTATTTAAGATAATAGCCTTAACTTGTTTGTTTCTTTTTTAACTGAAAAGTACATTAGAGGTTAACTGATTATTTGCAAAGAAAGCAGATTTTATGTGAGCTAGGATTCCTTACTTAGAAGTTCTTATCCCTTTGTATTTTGGGGCTACATCAAGGTACCTGGGAGTTACGTAGATGATATTGTCATCATTTTGCTGTCAATGGGTGACACAGGAGACAGACATAACCCAAGATGTTTGCCTCAAATGCCTGCCTCAAAAATGTACAATAATTTTATCAGGTATGAAATGACTTTTCAACACAATGTTACATAATCTTCTCTCAAATTAGTTCTTAATCAAATACTAATTTTTCTATTACAACAGGGCAAGCATGTGTGGAAAAACTGCCTAAAAACCCAAAATCAACCTCAATCTCCTTGATACCCTTTTTTTCGCCTTGGTAAGTCACCTGCCATCTTGTATTCTGAAGTCTTGTCAAAGACACCATCTTCCTTATCTATCCACAAGCTATGAAAACTCTGGGCTTTATTAGGAATCTAGTTTGTACTCCATAGCTAAAGCCACATAAATACCAAAATTTGGTTAAAACTACATAAAGAAATTTAGGAATCATTCACAGACAAAAAAAACTGAAGTTATTTCCTAATAATTTAATTTAATAAAAAAATTTAATAATTGTATACTATTGTCATTCAGAATGAACAGCTGGAACTTTGAACAGACCTCTAATGCCTAAATAACAATGCCACATTATGTCTCTTATTTCAACTGTCCCTGGTCTAAAAAAGTGACTTCCCAAACCCACAAAACCAGTGACACTAGAAGTGAAGGTAGATCAAAACTTCCCCACCGCATTCTACCAGTTTCCATTTCACTGCGCCATAGCTCCCGCTGCACTCACAGTTAAGGGTCGGTGCCCAATTTTGCAAACAAAACTTTTATGTAGATCTTAATATATAAAACTTATAAATAAATAAATTTCAAGAATTGATTTCATACATTCAAATTATAGCATTTAAAAAAATAAAACCAATGAATGAGAAAAACTAAAACTGCTTATATAATTTTATGCATAAAAATTACTTTGTATTTGGTAGCCATTGTATAACTGACCATTACTTGCTGAAGAAAGTAAGCAACAAGCTTATATCTCAGCCATATTTACTACTTAATTGGGTGCATTAGGCAAACACTTTAATAAAAGACTTGCTGGTTAATTTTAAAGGTGTTGAAATGCTCACACAGGAATTAAAGACATTAAAAGATTAGGGCAGAGCTCCGACTTCACCAATCAGTACACGTTATAAAACCTTCAAATATATTTACAGAGACAGTAGGGGTAATTTTACTGAGGAATGCACAAAAGCAAATTAACCTTGCAGTTTAAGTTAACACATCAGTAGTCTCCAATGTGTTAAAATTTGACAGCACGTTTGAGTATTTTCTTTAATTACCACACTACCAAACATAATATTACAAACCAATGTTTTGGAACCTTGAATCACCTCAGCGAGACTCAAGGCCTCCAAGGAACAGGTTTGCAAACCACAGCTCCAGAGTGCTGCATCTTACAGTCCTTGGTTAAAGGAAGCACTTCCCAGTTTCCCCTGAGTTACTCTGGTCCGGCAGGAGATAATACAAGCCAGCTTGGGACAGGCACATGTAATAGGAGAGCCAAACGTGAACAACTAAGTTTATCATATGTGAATATTCATAAGGCATTTCTCTGACATTTCCCAAGATTTCCAGTCTTTATATGATAAAATTTTGAACTGAAAGTGTTGGGGAGACACATTAAAGGTATTACTGGATGACTAAGCAACTTTTAATAACACTGCCACACCAGGTCAAGGCTTCTTAGACATGTGCCACTTGAAAAATCCTTCCTTCATCTGAACATATGAGCTTAATAGACCTTTCCTCTGAAAGGAGAGCTTAGTAAGGCTGAAGCTGTTCTATTCCTACACAATAATTTTTATAATTATAACAAGGAAATAACAAAACTGTGAGCTTCTTCATACTTTTTGTGTTACTATATATCTTTACAATTCTGCACTTTTTCTACTTTTGTAGTATTTCTGTTAGCAGGTGGAGAAAGTCATCTCTTCAGTATTTCAAAAGAGGGGAAAAAAAGTATAATTCAGCATCTTCACTGTCAATCATGTAAGGTACAAAATAAGGCAGTTCACTTTGGGCAAAAAGTGGCAGTGACAATGTCATTTTTACTAAGCTTGACTGTAGCTGAAATTGCACTTCCTCTTTCAAAATAAGAATGAATATCCAATTTTGCTTCAACCAGTTAAATAGAAGAAATCTTACAAGCAGAAGGTAATGGCTAATTATTCATTATTATTTTAAGTAGACTACAAAGCTATTTTTTTCTAAGAAAAAATTCTGTCTGACAGTCTCCTAGAACCCAGAATCTTCCTCCATTTTGTTATAAAAGAACCAGTGAATTAATTTGGGGTCAGGCAACATGAGACTTTCTTCTGAACTTTGGTTAAAAATTCCTCTAAAGTACTCTGGTGTAGTGAGATCAGGAAACTATCCTGATATAGACAAATCCCCATATCTAGCCATTGGTATTACAATCATTATATTATTGAATTGAGACATTTATGGAGCATATCCCTCAGATTCATATTGACTGAGATTTGTGACAAAATTAAAATTCTATATTCACATGTAAATTCCAACAAAGCTCCAGGAAGAATTCATACTGTAGCAATGTTGTTTATGTGATCAAAATCCAGCTTGCCTCTCTGTCAAGTTGTGTATACCAGGGTGGTCAAGTGTGTGCCTAGATATAAGAGGCATGAGAGAGAGAATCTGCTTTAGCATGGGTATGGGCTGAGGGTGTTCCTGGCAAACACCATAAAACCTGAGGCAGTAACTTGAGGCAGCACACGGTGCCATGCTGTGGCAGAGGTAGTGTAAACCGACTTGTTTTTTAAGTCTTCCCTTTCACTTTCCATCACACCGCTATGCCTGAAAATCAATAATCATCTTTATCCCTTATTTTTTTTTATAGGAGAAATCAATATTCAAAACTGGACCTGGATCCATTTGGATATGAGACTTTCAATCATGTATCCCTTCAGGAACAATTTCATATTTAGGTTAAGGCACTAATTTGGTGGTTAAAGCCGCTACTACTACAAATTCCTTTAGAGGTCTTGTTCAGGAAGTAGGTCATAGACATGGCAGGCCTGTTCTCTAGTAGCTTATCAGGAAACACAGCTCACGGTCAATGTAGTACAAGAGTGTCTTTATAACATAATAGATATCTCACCCCAAGAAGCAGGCATACTGGGCTCACAGTGTGTTCTAAACATTAATGAATAGACTACAATTCCATCTTGGATCATTTATCTGTTCAATAATAATGGCATTTGTAGGATTTACTCTTTAATCACAATTTCTATGCTAGGCCAGAAAAAAGGAGAGGGAAAGAAAGAAAGAGAGGAAGGAAGGAAGGAAGAAAGGGAGAGAGAGATTGGGAGGGAGGGAGGGAAAAAGAAAGGAAGAAAGAAAGGGAGACTGAGAAAGAAAAGAAAGAAAGAGGGAAGGAAAGAAAAAGGAGGGATGGAAGGAAGGAAAGAAGAAAGGAAGGAAGGAAGGAAAGGAAAGGAGGAAGGAAAGAAGGAAAGGAAAAAGTAGTAGCCTGGCCTTCAAGTATATTTGACTCTGATGACGAAATCTGTTGATTACAAGTTAATCTTCAACTTTAATTTGAAGCAACAGGGAAGAAAGTAAAGGTAGAATTCTGTTGGAGTGAAACAAAGAAACAGAAATCATTAGAAAAAGAAACCTAATTGGGCAAAAAATATAATATAATATAATATAATATAATAATCTCTTCTATCTCTGAGATATTTTATGACTTAAGTAAGGCAACATATCACCCAAATATTACTAATATTTGTAAAAAAAAAGTGTTTTGGGTTCAAATTAAATCAATATTTGAAACACATCTGTGTCATAAATAGGATAGTGACCCTCAGGTATATCAAAATTGTTTGGCCAGTTATATTTTTGCCACATGACATCAGTCAACTGTCAAAAGAAGACTAAAGAAGAAATAGAAAACAGCCCTGATTTCAAGAGTTTGCAATCTAATTATAAATATTCCAAATTTCAAAATATGACCTGACAGTGTCTTCTAAGGTGCCGAAAGAAAGAAATTCAGAGACTTGAGTGCCAATCTTAGCTCCTCTGAAGGTTAGATCACATGCTTGTGATTAAATATTTGCATCTTAAAAATGGCAATAATCATATCCACCTGTTCTATATCCATGTGAAGAAATGCTCGGGAAACTAAAAAACAAAATAAAACTTGATGAAAGTCCAGTATTGCAATAGCCTGTTTTTAGTGATGACAGTGATGGAATGATTATCAAGGATATTACATAAAATATAAAAGAAATTGCATAAAAATAAAACGCAATATCACTGATCAGTTTCACAAAAAGTAATTATAATCGAAACTAATTGCTTTAGTGGACTTGATTAGACAGAGTTTTGGAAAGAATAGTGTCTTTACAAAAACACTAAACCCATGTTAAATGAAGATCGTTGATGGATAACTTTGATGTTTTTTAACATGAATGATTAATTTGATATCTATTTGACAAGTTTTTGTTGCCACGTTAAATGGAAAAGATCCTTTTTGCATTATCATTTGTATGAACAATTATTATCATTAGAAAATAGAAAATTTTATGAAAGTTTCAACACACAAGGATGCAGTTCTACAAAGTTATTTTTATTTTTAATTATTAGTTTTTAGAATGTCTCTCTAGCTAATGTTTTATACTTAAACAAAAAATTATACAATGGTTTAAAAATTCAGTTAAAAAGAAATAGAAAATGGTGAACTGATCTGATAAATTCCTGACATTATTAGTTTTGTTATATTCAATTTCAATTATTCTATTTGATCATTTCTTACATTGCCTTTGAGAACACACAAGAGATAAATGTGATTGAATTGCATAGAGGCACTGCCTGACCATCTCAGACTTAATGCTGAAATCCTTCTTCTGGCTATTTTGATGGATTCTGGTAATCAGAAATGTGAGAATTCTTGGGTATCCAGTCTTCTAGTTTTCTTTCATTAGTCCTTATTATATTTTTCACTTTTAAACTTCATTTAGTTGTGAACTGATATATAACTGACATATAACATTATATTACATTCCAGGTCTATAACATAATGATTCAATATTTGTATATTTTGTGAAATGGTCATTACAACAAATGTAGTTAATATCTATCACCTCACGTATTTACAAATATTTTTTACTTGTGATGAGAATTTTTAATATTTACTCTCTTAGCAACTTTCAAATATATAATAGTATTATTAACTGGAGTCATCATGCTGTATATTAAATAATTATTAATTGTAGCATAATGGTAATAATAGTAAGAATGAGTCATGTCCAGGCAGGAAACAGTAACCAAGCCAACCTTTCCAACTAAGAGTTAAGAAGCTAAACACGAGTTGGTAAGGGATTATGAAACTGCAACTACACTGAGAGCTAGAGTATTGTCTCAGTTTGGAGGCATATTAAAATATGATGGCTAGATTTTGACTCAGAAATTATTTTTTAATGTTTTTATTGAGGTATAGGTGATTTACAATATATTAATGCAGGTGTACAACATAGTGATTCAAAATGTTTATAGATTTTACTCCACTTAAACTTATAAGACATTGGGTATATTCCCTGTGCTGCACAATGTATCCTTGTAGCATATTTATTTTATACATAGTAGTTGGTACCTCTTAATACCCTACCTCTATCTTGCCCCTCACCCCTTCCTTCTGTCCACTGGTAAGCACTAATTGGTTCTGGATATTAGTGACTCTGTCTTGTTATAGTCATGTTCTTGTTTTATTTTTTATATTCCACATATAAGTGTTAACATGTAGTATTTGTCTTTCTTTGTATGACTTATTTCACTTAGCATAATATCCACCAGGTCTATCCATGCTGTTGCAAATGGCAAAATTTCTTTCTCATGGCTAATTAGCACTCCATTGTGTGTGTGTGTGTGTGTGTGTGTGTGTATACCACATCTTCCTTATCCATTCATCTGTTGATGGATACTTAGGTTGCCTCATTATCTTGGCTATTGTAAAATATGCTGCTATGAACATTGGGGTACATTTATTTTTCAAATTAGTGTTTTCATTTTCTTTAGATGTATACCCAGGAGTGGAATTGTTGTATCATATATTACTTCTATTTTTAGTTTTTTGAGGAACTTCCATATTGTTTTCCATAATGGCTACACTTATTCACATTCCCACCAACTGTGTACAAGGGTTCCCTTTTCCTCACATCCTCATCAATATTTGTTATCTGTGTTCTTTTTGACAATAACTATTCTTACAGGTGTGAGGTGATATTTCATTGTGGTTTTGATTTACATTTTTCTGATGATTAGTGATGTTGAGCATTTTTTATATGTCTGTTGACCATCTGTATGTCTTCTTTGGAAAAAATTATGTTCAGGTTTTCTGTACATATTTTAAAATCAGATTTTTTTTTTGATATTAAGTTGCATGGGTTGTTTATATACTTTGGTTATTAATCCCTTATTGGTCATGTCATTTGCAAATATTTTCTCCCATTCAGTAGGTTGTCTTTTTGTTTTGTCAATTGTTTCTTTTCCTGTGCAAAAGCTTTTAAGTTTAATTAGGTCCCATGTGTTTATTTTGCTTTTGTTTTCCTTGCCTTATTTGATGTTTCCAAAAATATTGCTACAATTTACATCAAAGAGTGTTCTGTTCATGTTTTTCTCTAGGAGTTTTATGATTTCTTGTCTTGCCTTTAGAATTTTAATTTATTTTGAGTTTATTTTTGCATACTGTGTGAGAAAATGTAATTTCATTGTTTAATGTGTAGCTGGCCAGTTTTTCCAGCACTACTTATTAAAGAAACAGTCTTTTCCCCATTGTATGTTCTTGCTTCCTTCATGAAAGATTAATTGACCATAAGTGTGTGGGTTTATTTATGGACTCTACTGTGTTCTATTGATCTATGTGTTGATGTTTGTGCCAGAACCATACTGTTTTGATTACTGTAACTTTGTAGAATGGTTTGTAGTCAGGGAGCAAACCTCCAACATTGTTCTTCCTCAAGATTTCTTTGGCTCTCCAGGGTCTTTTCTGTTTCCCTACAAATTTTAGAATTTTTTTTCTAGTTCTGTGAAAAATGTCATTGATATTTTGATAGGGATTACACTGAATTTGTAGATTGCCATGGGTAGTATGGCCATTTAAAAAAAAATAATTCTTCCAGTCCATGAAGGTGATATATCTTTCCATCTGTTTGTGTCATCTTTAATATCTTTCATCAGTGTCTTATAGTTTTATAAGTACAGGTCTTTTACCTCCATAGATTTATTATTAGGTATTTTATTATTTTTGATGCAATGGTAAGTGGAATTATTTTCTTAATTTCTCTTGTGGATAGTTTGTTTTTTAGTGCATAGAAATGCAGCACATTTCTACATGTTAATTGTGTATCCTGCAAGTTTACTGAATTCATTGATGAGCTGTAATAGTTTTGTAGTGGCATCTTTAGGATTTTCTACATGTAGTATTATTTCGTCTGCAGACAGTGACATTTTTACTTCTTTCTATCAAATTTGGACACATTTTATTTCTTTTTCTTGTCTGATTGCTGTGGCTAGGACTTCCAATAGTATGTTGAATAAAACTGGCAAGAGTGGTCACCCTTGTCTTGTTCCTGATCCATAGAGGAAATGTTTTCAGATTTTCATCATTGAGTATGATGTTAGTTGTGGGCTCATCATACATGCCCTTTATATACTGAGGTATGTTCCCTATATATTCACTTTGTGGAGAGTTTTTATCATAAATTGATGTTGAATTTTGTCAAATGCTTTTTCTGCATCCATTGAGATGATCATATGATTTTTATTCTACAATTTGTTAATGTAGTGTAACACATGATTGATTTGAGGATATTGAACCACCTTTGCATCCCTGGATATATCCTACTTGATCATGGTAATGATCATTTTAATGCACTGCTGAATTTTGTTTGCTAACATTTTGTTGAGGAATTTTGTATCTATGTGGGTCAGTGATACTGGCCTGTAATTTTCTTTTTTGTGTGTGATATCTTTGTGTGGTTTTGGTACCAGGGTGATGTTGGCTTTGTACAATGAGTTTGGAATTGTTACTTCCTCTGCAATTATTTGGATTAGTTTGAGAAGGATAGATGTTAACTCTTCTCTCTATGTTTGATAGAATTCATCTATGAAACCATAGGGTCTGGAATTTTTTTTGTTGATAGGAGTTTTTTTATTATTACTGATTCAATTTCCCTCTAGATAATAGTGTATATTTTCTATTTCTTCCTGGTTAAGTATTGGGAGATTGTACATTTCTAGGAATATGTCCATTTCTTCTAGGTTGTCCATTTTACTGGCATACAGTTGTTCATAATAATCTCTGATGATCCTTTGTATTTCTGTGGTGTCAATTGTTATTTCTTTTTCATTTCTGATTTTATTGATTTCAACCCTCTCTCTTTTTACTTTATCAGTCTGGTTAAAGGTTTATCAATTTTGTTTATCATTTCAAAGAACCAGCTTTCAGTTTCAATGATATTTTCTATATATATATTTTTTTAGTTTCTATTTCATTTATTTCTCCTCTGATCTTTGTGACTTTTTCCTTCTACTAAATTTGGGTTTTGTTTTTTCTGTTTATAGTCCCATTAAGTGTAAGGTTAGGTTGTTTGAGATTTTTCTTTTTCCCTGATGTAAGCTTGTATCACTATAAACAGAGGGAAATACTCTGGCTTCTCCTCTATCCCTACCCTCAAATGATTCTCCAGTGATACTTAATGACTCAACTTACCTGAAAACTGGAGAGGAAATGAATTTGGGAAATGTAGTTTCCTACAGCATTGAGGAAGTGAGGTAAAAGCATTTGAGATTAAAAAAAGGAAGTTGATCACTGACCTGCATTTTCGAGATGAGCATTTAGAAAATAAAGTTAGCTTCCAATTTATTCTACTATTAATAATCAACTGTTTTCACTTGTGTTAAATGGTGACTAAAGTAAAATTTCAATTTTATATTTCTCTCTATATGCATATATATCTATAACATTAAATGTAATGTTTAAATATAATCATTTCATATATTTTCCTTTTCTTTTCCTTTATACTTATTCCTTCTGTTTTTACATACATTCAATTAATATAGATTTAAAGAATAAAAAATATTATCACCTTCTGTAACAAGAAAATCAGAGATAGTGCAGATTCCAGGATTTATTCATTATTTCATTGATACTTTTTCCCTATTTTCCTCCTCTGCTCTCTTTATTTTACCCATGATGTTACTTTCTCCCCTAATGGTTACAACATGGCTATAGGCAATCCACATCAATAAACAACTGAATCCTGAAGAAAGATGAAGATTTCATCCTGTGAACCTCTTATTAATATAAAAAAAATAATTTTAAGATATGACATATTAAATTTCCTTTTGATCTATTATTTGAGATTGGGTCATGAGCCTCTCTCTACCTTAACTATGAGGGGGTGAGCAGAATTGCTGCAGACAGTTTCAGCAGTTTCAGCCTCTAAATTTGGAGTTGAAATGTTGGGAAGACAATGAAATATCTAGGCCACTTTATCTTCCTCAGCTTCTGCCACTTCATTCAGAACTGTCCAATACCTACCCTCAAATAATGCATGTTAACAACCTAGAATATCTCCTTGCCTTGGATGTATTTCTCTATAATCATATACTCTTATACTGATATATCTGCACTTACACTTGTATACATAAGTTTATATTCTCATTCAACATAACTTAGTAGAAATTCTCCCAATTTGACTGGTAGAACTCTAATCCAGTCCTTTTAATTAATTTATGTGATATTATTAAATAATGAATATTATTCAATGTAATATTTGATCTTATATGATTTGACATAATGTTACTCAGTCATTACCTTTTCTGGACATCTGTTTTATTTTTAAAGTTTTTTTTTTTTTTTTCGCAGTGTAAATAATGCTTTGATAAATACATATGTGTACATGCCCATATATAGAAGCAGTTTTATTTCTAGGCACAGATTCATCAAAAGGGGTTACTTGGTCAAAGAGTATATGTTTTTTATTGTTTATAGGTATTGTAAAAATGCTTTATTTATTTTATTGTTTTTCTTATTCCTATCACTGATATAAATTCCTGGTAGATTAAAACCTATATTTTTTTTACTTTTTTGTCAAATTTGTTTAATTAGCATTATTCTAAATACTAGCAAGACTGAACATCTTTTCTTATGCTTATTGACAGTTTCTGTGAATTTCTTATTCATATTATTTGCACAGCTTTATATTGAGCTGATTGTGTTTTCATCATGCATTTTAGATCTTGTATATTTTATTTGTATTTATTTTTTTATTTTAAAATGAACATTTACCTAAAAGCTATTTATTTATTTATTTATTTATTTCTGTCTGGTTTATTGAGATATAAGTGACATACAACACTGTATAAGTTTAATGTGTACAGCATAATGTTTTCATTTATATACATCATGAAATAATTACCAAAATAAGTTTAGTGAACATCCATCATATCATAAGATACAAAATAGAAGAAAAAGAAAAACAAAATTCATTGTGCTGAGAACTCTTAGGATTTACTTTCTCAACAACTTTCATCTATAAATTACAGCAGTGTTAATAATATTTATCATGTTGTACATTATATCTCTAGTACTTAAAACTGGAAGTTTGTACCTTTTGACTATTTTCATCCAATTTCCCCTTCCCCCACCCTCACCTCTGGTAACCACAAATCTGATCTCTTTTTCTATGAATTCATTTGTCTGTTTGTTTGAAGTATAATTGACCTACAAAACTATGTTAGTTACTGGTGTACAACATAATGATTTGCTATTTCTATACATTACAAAATAATCACCATGGTAAGTCTAGTTATATGTCATCATATAAAGGTATTACATTATTACTGACTATATCCTTACACTGCACATTTCATACCTGTGACTCATTTATTTGTAACTGGGAGTTTGTAGCTCTTGATCTCCCTCACCTATTTCTCTCATCCTCACACCCTACTCCCTTCTGGAAACCACCTGTTTGTTCTCTGTATGTATGACTCTTGTTTCTCTTTTGCATGTTTATTCTTTTTTTTTTTTAATTGCACATATAAGTGAAATTATACCATATTTTTCTTTCTCTGACATAATCCATTTAGCATAATACCCTCTATCCATGTTTTCACAAATAGCAAAATTTTATATTTTTTATGGCTGAGCAATGTTGTGTGTGTGTGTGTGTGCAATATCTATCACATTTTCTTTATCTAGTTGTCTAGAGATGGACACTTTCATATTCTGGCTGCTTTCATATTGTGGCCAATTTAAATAATACTGCAATGAACATAGTACTGCATATATTGATATCTTTTAAAATTAATGTTTTCTGTGTTCTTTGTATACCCAGAAGTGGAATATCTGGATATAATGCTAGTTCTATTTTTAATTATTTGAGTAATCTCCTTACTGTTTTCCATAGTGGCCGCACCAATTTACATTTCCAACAACAGTGCTCAAGGGTTCCCTTTTCTCCACATCCTTGTTTTGATTATAGCCACTCTGACAGGTGTGAGGTGATATCTCATTGTGATTTTTATTTCCATTTCCCTAATGATTAGTGATATTGAGCATCTTTTCCTGTGTCTGTTAGCCATCTGTGTATCTTCTTTGGAAGAATGTCCATTCAGGTCTTCTCTCCTATTTTTAATTTTTTTTTTTTTTAAATTTTGTGTCGAATGAGTTCTTTGAGACTTTCTTTTTTCTTTTTTTCTTTTTTTAATGAGTTATTTGTATATTTTGAATATTAATCCCCTATCAGCTATATTGTTTGTAAGCATCTCCCATTCAGTAGGTGGCCTTTTCATTTTGTTGATACTTTCCTTCACTGTGCAAAGGTTTTGTAGTTTTATGTAGTCTCACTTATTTATTTTTGCTTTGCTTTCCCCTGCCTGGGGAGATACATCCAAAAAGTTCAAAGAATGATGCCAGAGGCCATACTACCAATGTTTTATGGTTTCAGATCTTACATTTAAGTCTTTAACCCATTTTGTGTTTATTTTTGGATGTGGTGTGAATAATTAGTCTAGCTTAATTCTTTTGTGTGTAGCTGTGTAGTTTTCCCAATATCATTTATTTAAGAGGCTGTCTTTTCCCCATTGTATATTCTTGACGCTTTGTTGTAGATTAATTAACCATATAAGTGTGCGTTCATTTCTGGGCTCTCTGTCTGTTCCACTGTTCTATGTGTATGTTTTTTGTGAGTACCATCTCTTTCAATTACTTTAGCTTTGTGTTATAGTTAGATAGCAGGACACATTATGATAATACTTCCAGCTTTGTTCTTTCTCAAGACCGTTTTGGCTATTTAGGGTCTTTAAATGTTTACACACATATTATCAATATTATGAGTATGTTTCCTAAGATCTATTGTATCTCTGATGACATTCTCTAAGGTATTTCTTACCATACAAACATTTAAATGTATATTTTAATGTGTCTATTTTTTCTCTGTTAGTATCTGGGATTCTAGTCTTGGTTGAGAAGGTTTCTTCTGCCTCTCTATTATAAAAGCAACCTCTTTGATTTTCTAGTAAGATGATTTTGTATTTTTTAACATATTATTTTTATCCATCGGTACTGTATTTCATATGACATGTGATATAGCTGTATTTTTATCTTCTCCCGGACAACCAGATGCGTTAAAAGAATTATTAAGTGATTTATCTTTTCCTATGGAAATGGACTTTCACATTTCTATTCATTAAATAAACATCCATATTTTAGAATTTCTTCCTCAATTATCTATCTGGTTTCACTAATCTGGCTATTTCCAAAGTAATAATTGTAACTTTTAGCTACTATATACAAATTTTAAGCCTGAAAATAAAAGTTATAAAGTAAAAGTGTAAAATCATATATTCTCTCTGTAAGGTTACATATTTGATCATGTATTTTAACATGTATTTTTTGAAAATGGCAGATAGCCTGATTTTATTCAGTTTTACATTACTGTAATCAATCAACATCTGTAAATTGTAAAATCTAATCTATGTACACTTATTGCAAATAATATTATACTTTTTACATATATTTATGCTTATATAAACATTTATGCTTATGTAAACTTATTTTATACTGTCATTTTATTTTTTTAGTTAAAAAGAGATGCTGATTAGATCCAATTGTCATGCTTTTCATTTTTGCACATGTGATTTAGTAGATTTAGTATAGTTTCCCTATTACTTTAAAATTTACTTTTTCTTTACTGTATCAATTATATTTATAGTCTGCTCTTACTCCAAAATGAGATTAATACTTTCTGCAATCAAGGTATCATTTTCACCATTACAATGCTCTTGATTCCTCAAATTTGCAATGTTATCTCTTCTCTACTTTCTTTCTTAAATCTCTACTACCTTCTCAACTAAAACTTTTGAAAAGTATTTCTTTCCTCACCTTTCATACCCATCAAACCATAAGTTACTCTCCAACAGCTTAAAAATATAATGCTAAAGTATTGCCCAATGTTATTTATTCTTACACACTTTTTCTTATTTTAACATCTTTGATCTTGGAATGAATTTATTTTTTCCAGTTTTATTGAGATATAATTGATGTATAATATTGTATTAGTTTAAGGTATACAACATAATAATTTGATATATATTTCAAAATAATTACCACAATAAGTTAACATCCATCACCACGTATAGTTACATTTCTCTCATGATGAGAAGTTTTAAGAATTCATCTTATAACTCCTGCTCTTGAAGCAACTTTCAAGTATGTAACACAGTACTGTTAACCATACCACCGTTGAGCACTGCTGGTGGGAATGCAAATTTGTGAAGGCACTATGGAAAACACTATGGAAGTTTCTCCAAAGATTAAAAATAGAACTACCATATGATCCATCAATTCCACTTCTAGGAGTATATCAAAACAAAACAGTCACTGTCAAAAATTGGCATGGACCTTACAATTGATAGGATGTCACTGTTTAAATGGAAGGAACTATCCTTTCTTAGGGTTAAACAAAATAATAATGTGTCTTAGAGTAAGGACTTCTTATCCTTGATAGAAAGTAAGTTACAGTACTAGAATTCCCCTTATAGTATTTGCCTTCCATGTCAAGATCTCTCTTCTGACACCTATGTTATATATATATTTAGTTACTCTATTCTTGTCAGTCAAATGTGTGTGTGTAAGAAATAAGATAAAAAGAGAGTCAGAGAAACTGAGTAGGGAAAGAGGGAAAGACAGAGAGAGAGAAGAGCTATGTTTTGCTAACCACTAGGTCTGTTTCTCTTCATAGTATGGAAGCTAGGCATGTGTTCTGTTTCATTTGTTGGTTTTGAGAGTGACTTGAGTACAGATATCCTTCATTATGTGAATTCTCTCTAGCTGAACTCAGCAACTGAATAGCTTAGGATAAATTTTCTTTGTGTGAAGGTCCTTGCATTAGTTTCTGTGGCTGCTGTAACAAATCACCACAAATTTAGTGGCTTAAAACAATACAAATTTATTAGCTCACAGCTCTGGGGGTTGAACTGGTCTCACTGGGCCAAAGTCAAGGTGTGGGCAGGGGTGCATTCCGTTCTGAGGCTCTGGGAGAGAATCCTTTTTCAGATTCTGGAGGCTCCCTACATTTCTTGACTTGTGGCCCCTTCAAGGCATCTTCAAAGCCAGCAATTACATCATTCCAGTCTCTTCTTTCTGTGCCACATCTCTTTATTCAACTCCCCTCCCTCCTTCTTTCCCTTATAGGGACTCTTGATTACATTGGCCCCATTCAGATAATCCTAGATTTTCTACACATCTCAAGATCTTCAAAATCCCTTTCTGTAAGTTTAGAAGGCATATTCACAGGTTCCAAGGATTAGGAAGACATGGACATCTTTGTAGTGGAAGGATGGGTGTTATTCTGACTACCACAGAAGCCAAATAAGGTAACTCTGACTACTTAATATATGGAACTTAGGAAACTATTTTATTTAAAAATAGTTTTAAATAAGTCAGCATCACTCGCAATCCAAACTCAGGAAAAAGATTCAAATACTTAAGTGCAGTTATATTTTCCTCTAATGGGATACTAATGTGTCATGTTCTCTGAGTTATTTATATCCTCAAATAATTTTATCTTGCTATGGCAACTGAATGATATTTTGGATGAGGGCAGAATTTTCCCTGTTGTCTGAATACACAATCTATTCTCTATTTTGTCTTTTTGTGCATGTTAATCTGATGACATCTGTTCTTTTCTTTACAGGTAATTTTTTGTTTGATTGGATTATTATAATCCTTGCTCTTTCAATATAGAATTCAGAAGTTTTCCTTAATGTGTGTCTCTGATCCTTTATTTCTTTAAAGTCACTGAGTCCCTTTAACTTGCAGATTCTTCAATCTGGATAAATTCCTTATTTAATATGTTTAATATCTGTTAAACATATGTAATAGATATTAAACATATTATATGTTATATATCTACCTTATAATTTTTTTAGAATTTCTATCTCTTTATATTTTTGTCAATTTTTTAAGATATTTGTTGTACTAGGTAACCTAAGTTATATTTTTGTCAATTTTTAAAGATATTTGTTGTACTAGGTAGCCTAAGTTACTTATTTAAGATTCAACAGTGTCTACCTCTCCCATTATTCCTGCACTTAATTATTTAATTGGTAAATTACGTTCTTTAGTTTACAAATATAATTTTGTGCAAAATTTAAATATTTCAGAGTGATATTATTGCCATAATAATCATCATTAATTTATTTCAAGTTGTGTGTGTGTGTGTGTGTGTGTGTGTGTGTGTGTGTATGTGTGTGTGTGTGTGTGTGTTCTGGTCTCCCTGACCCCAAGAAGTGAAGAAAGTGAAAAAAGTTGAATTGTCCTAATTCCTAAACTGGACAAATATCCAAACATCAGGGATCAAGGGATCAAGAAGTCTTCTTAAGGTTCAGGGAGGCCTGGCAGTTAATCTTCTTTGGCCCAGGAATAGAAACAATTTGCTTTTCACCACCTGTTTTACCATCACCATCCATCAGACCTGATTGAGCCCCACTAAGTCAACTAAGGAAAATTGCAAATGACCTAAGCAGCTCCCACCTCTAACAGTTAGAACAAATAAATGCAAACCCAGTAAAATAAACTGTGACTATCACAAAAAGCAAATGAAATAGAATAACAACAACTAATAATAGTGATAACAATCAAGGAAGTTATAGGATCCCTGATGGTCAAGTCCTTCTCAGAATCTGCTGCCTTCCTGTTATAACTCTTGGCTCAGTACACTGAGTAGAACACATCTATACCAATTACATTGGCATAAAATTCCTCAGAACCCAAGGTCTTCCATGTTGCCTGAGAGCCCCTGGAGTATTTTGAGTAGGAAGGAAAAATGGATTGAAAGTGGAAGAGGAAGAAGAGGAAAACACAGTTAGCTTACCATGTTCCCGTGTTCCCAGAATTGCTCTGTCTCATCCTGATCTTTTGAAACAAAATTTGTTAAGCATTTAAAATTTGTCAGGCCTAGGCAAGGTCCTTGATAAAATTAGTTCCTCAATGGGAAACTCGACAGATCTGAAGCCAGCCTTCTGAATTTACTTCCTGCCTCTCCAAATACTAATTGTATGAAACTGGAAAAGTTCCATTTATTGATTTCAACATTTGTGTACTAGGGAAAATAATAGTACCTACTTATAGGGCTATTATGAAAATTAAGTACACAGGTACACACAGATTGATTTCTGGCAAATATTAAGCATTATAAAAGGGCTACTGTTATTATTAAATTATTTTATTCTCAAAACAAATATACATATATGGTTATTAACATTAACATCATTTTGGCATTGCTGTTGGTATTGTTTATTTTTTCCAGTAAGAACACTGATGCTCAGGGAGATGAAGTACTTCATCCAAGTTAAAATAGCCATACATGTAAAGCCTAGGTTTGAAACCAGGATATCAGAATTTAAAGTCCATCTTCACAAATTGAATCTGTAAAATGATCCTTTGCTTATTTGCCATTCAGTAGTAGAATCCATTTACATATCTGGTCAAACTACCTTTTGGTAAATGAATTAACACTTTTAGCAGGAAGAAATCTGATGGAAACAAGTATATTTAACAAGTATATTTGTTCTTACTTTAGGAATGTGCTACATATTTAAGAAACAAATAGAACAAAATAACCTCAGAGAGACTTTCTTTAAAAAGAATAAATAAAGTTTTATTTCCTCGTCTATCATCACAGGGAAAACTTTCTCCAAACGTTTGTTTCATCTGTACTGACTAAACTTCAACTGATGTTGTGACTCACTCTTCATAGTATTTTGTAGCATTTCTCAGGAAATCAATTAGCAATTTTTTTTGACTTTGCTCCTGACCATACTGTATAATCAATAAAACTTGTCTTTTTCAAATAATTTGAACAACTAAGGCCATTGTACCAACCTTCCTTGAAATTGACTTTTTTAATTTGAAAAAAATATAAAATAGGTTGTTTTCCGTATCTTCTTTGCTTTCACAGCTTGAATTGGTCTAGATACTCTGCCTTTTTTCAGCTCTAACCCATGTATTTTTCTTGAAGAGAATTACAGATTATATCATGACTATTGTTTATATATTTAGTCTTTTAGGACAAATTCCCAATCTATAAAGAGAACATCAGATACCAGTGCTACTTACTGTTATGTAAGTAGACATGCAAAATTTATTTCAAACTTATGTTAAAGAAGATGCATATGAAAATACTTAAATCCCTTAAGAAAACAATTTGTCTATGCTATTTTTATAAACACCGACTAAAATGAAACGTGGTGGAGGTGGGGGTGAGAAAATAGTGGAAGAAAGAACTAAGGCATTTTTGTAGTGCAAATTAAGTGTATAAAGAAACTTGCTGTATAGATACATAGTAAATCTAATTTTCCCACCCATATATTTGTTAAATCATGTGATGAATTTGATGTCTAAAACATTTAAGATTACTAAAGATCACTTTAGTAATCTTTAAGTAAGATTACTTAAGATTACTAAAAATTACAAATAATAAAAAAATCATATAAATTTTCCATAGTAAATGAAAATAATTTTATATAAAATAAAAATGAGCAAAAGCTGGTTACAAATGAGCATGAACTTTAACATAATCTTGATCAATTCAGAGTTTATGTTTATTGCTAATTTATTTTTTCTTTTTTTTTTTTTGGTGGTACGCAGGCCTCTCACTGTTGTGGCCTGTCCCATTGAGGAGCACAGGTTCTGGATGCACAGGCTCAGTGGCCATGGCTCATGGGCCCAGCTGCTCAGCGGCATGTGGGATCTTCCCGGACTGGGGCACGAACCCGCATCCCCCTGCATCGGCAGGCGGACTCTCAAACACTGCACCACCAGGGAAGCCCTATTGCTATTTTTAAATCGAGAGTTTATTTTTCAACTAAAGAAAAGTCTTTGCCTTCTGTTTGTTTGGTTTTTTCTACCATTCACGTTTAACTAAAACATGTTCCTAAATGTACTCATTAGATATACATTCAGTGGTTAAAGCAATGAATTTATAAACTTAGAGTGAAAGATAGTGAATAGAAATTCTGGGGGACTGGCAAATAGAATACCTTCAAAAATGAGTGTGTAGTTGAAATCAGAAGTATCGTATGCTAGTAATAGAGGGAAAATTTAATAAAAACCTGATATTATAAAATCCCCCCAAATGATATCAATCTTTTCTAAGAACCATTCCTTTTTAGAGTTTACCATGTATTGTACCTGTATTAAAGGCTATGCTTATATCATTCTATAATGCAGTGTCTTGTCAGATGAATATGAAATACCTTAAGAAACACATAATTATCCTAGAAATCTTATTGGTTTTATTTGTTTATAGTTTTTAATTGAAAAAAAAAACATGTTATAGTCTAAGCATAACATTAAAATTGCACTTTTTATTCCATTCAGTTCAGTTTTCTGGAATCCTTTTCTAAGACCAGGCATATAAAAGATGTTTGGGTTTTTTTGAATATTAAGATTGATATATCAACAAAATAAAATTCATGTTTTGCTATTTGGTGAAACAAAATTGCCTGCATTAAATGTCTAAAACTGTTCTAACCTCAATCACAAGATTATCATTCAGAGAGAGAATCCACAAATACATATTAAGCCCTATGCTTTAAAGACAAAGTAAATTATGCCCTGTGACAATGAGTATTTCCATAATGCCAATTAGCTGATATATAACTGGTGAATTAAGGTAATGAAGATGCCATTTTGGTTCACATACTGTTTGTCCTCACCCATTAATATTTTGCACCACCAAGTAGTGCCAGCTGAATCCTAATATACTTGCAATGAAGAATTCAAGAAGACACTCTTTGAAGAAGGTCATATCACACACAAAGGCCATTCATGCTATGTTCTTCCTGGAAGCTTTGTTTGGCCTACTTGGACCTGGAAATGTTTATTCTGGAGATCTCTCTTCTCTTTGTGTATTCTCCTTGGTAACCATAACTCAGCAGCTGATGTTCTTCATCATAGCCGCTTATCTTTTTAAATGTGTAAATTTTAAGTTTACTAAATATTTCCATATCTACTAGAAACTTAATGGGTTCTAACTGTGCTAGTGTTTCTTTTTGGATAATTATTGTTTTTGTTAGCTTTATGGTTATATAATCACATAGTTTTTGAGTGAAATGTTCCAAAACCATTTTTGTCATTAGCCCTGATATTTTTGGACTGTAAATTTGCAGAATGCAAATTTTTTTAGTAATTTTGTTATACATCGAGTTGCAGCAGAAATGCTTGTGTTAGACATTATAAGATATATGAAGAGTAAATGTGACTCCACTTTCAACATTTATAGCACTTCTTTGTAATTTTTTTATAAGACCACTATATATATATGTATATATATATATATTCATGTATATATGTATGATATATAAGCTTTTTATGAAGTTTACCATATAATAATTATGGAGTAATTAATTTACATGCTTATTTCTAAAACTGTTAACATAGGAATAAATTTAATTAGGCAAGAGCTTTTTAGTTTTTTTTTTTATTCACTCATTCATTCAACAAATATCTACTGAGTCCCATTCTGTTCAAACAAAAAAAGTAGTCTCAAAATATGTGTATGAATATTGAGTGAAATAGATGCATGGGGTACTGCTTTCTTACACCTGGGGAGAATGAGGAGAAACAGTCAATAAACAAGAAAACAAGTAGTTTTATGAGATCTTTTCAAATAGTGATGCATGCTTTTAAAAATAAAATTATGTTACTAAAGTGGGGGTGAACAAGGTATTTCTGATAATGTGGTATTTGAACAGGGACATAATTGTATATTTAAAAGTAAAGAATAATACTCTGCTAGTAAGAAGAATGAAATCTACTTATCAAGGTTTGATGAGTTAGAATTTTGAATAGAAACATAAGTGAGAAGTAACATGTAAACTTTTCAATATGTTTGTTCATGTGACTGAGTAGTTTTTTTTAACTTTAAATCACTTGGATCAGCCCTTAGATTTCATTTCAGTATATTATTTCCTATGATTGACTTTTGAAAGGGGCAGCCTCAGCTCATGTTTTTGGGCATGGAGTATGTTTCCTATGCCATGGCCATCAAAAGAACTGATCTCTTTCTTCAACACATAAACATATAATCTTAAGGGCTAATTCCAGTTGTAGTGCTTCATATCCAAGTCCTGATAAAATCGAAGACAAACTAATATTTGGCTGATTAGCTCTTACACAGCACTTTGACAAATTTTAAACTCATACAAACAATTTTAGTCTTGTCTTAAAATGTACTTACAGTATCTGCCGGATGTTCCTCCATGTAGAAGACTTGGCTATTAAAATTCTTACAAAAGATAGGAGTTGTAAATACTCTGTAAGCCTCTGGTAAGTGTTCCATGACTGAAGGAGGATATTCACATGTCCTCCACATGCCATGATTATCGGGTACAAAAAGGTACAAAAAGGATAAAGATTTACTAATAAAAATATTTTAATATGATACTTTCCTTCAACAAATTGTTCAGTATTTTTAAGCCAACAAAATTATCTTATCTTAAAGATAAGAGACTGCACAGGAAAGCAGTTTTTATACATTTGTTAGTAGATAGTAGACTAAGCATATTATTCTGTTAACATATTTTCATAATTAACATACCTCTGAGTTTTATGTATCAATTCTGTGGTTTATAGTTATTTCTATATTATTGGATTGAATTGGTCTCCACTGGTCAATTACTTTTATTTTATTTCAACCCCAAGGTACAGAAAAAAAATGACTCTTTGTATCTTTTATACTCAAATGACTGAACTTCACATTTGAATCCTCTAGACTGTCATCTTGACTGTGGGAAAAGAGTTTTTAAATTGAGCTTTAAAGACTGTCTAATATATTTTAAAATATTGCATTTTTAGAGCATCAGAGGAAAGGAAGTAGAACAAATCATGCAGTTAGCTAAAGATTTTACGTTCATTTTAGGTTCAATCACTGAAAATTACATTTGGAATTTTTAGACGTAATTCTTTCTGCAAATTTTAGATCCCAGGTGATATCAAATACAGTATTATAGATCCAAAGCTTTTTGTTACGGAAGACTTGCAACATTAATAGGCTGACACTGTTTGGATGACCTTGATCATTCATAAATCTTTTAAAATACTTTTTATCATTTGACTCTAATAAGCTAACAGAATTCAATTTTCATGTTACTTGAGTCTTTGAATCTCTTACTAGAATTCTGACATCCACTAGCCATCATCTGAATTAAGTGACTGCTGTGGTAAAGAATAAGCCATAACAAATTATCTCTTTACACGTATGATATACACAACAGCTGGAGATTTTCTTTCTCTTGTTCTCATTCTGATTGACATAAGCTGCCAACTGTAGTTTCCCATTTTCTGAATAATGTTTTAGGCAGGTTCAGAAAGCCTCGTGCTTTGCTACAAGCTTTCTTTTGTTGCTACGAAATAGAAACCAACATCTTCCCCTGATTTTAGTATTTATTTTTTTTGGTTTTTGCTCATAATAATGTGAGCAATTTATTTTAATGTCCATATATGATATTTCTGTGCCTTTGCTTATGCTTCACTTATCTTACTTTTAGAAAATGTCAACAAGAAAATGGTTTAGTACTGAAAATGACTTTATATGACTTCGAATGACTTTATATTAGACTTTAGTTTGTATGATACTCAATGCAAAATGTTTTGAAAAATTCATAAAACACATAGACACGAGTAAAACTGATTTAAACAATATTTGAATGAGAGAAAGAATGGGAAAAATCTAATGCAAATTATTCTTTAATTTCTCTCTTATATAGAATGTAGAGAAATTTTTTAAAACCTTGAAATATTAATGTATACTTCTTTACAGCAGTATGCACATAATTTTTCTTTTTCTTTCAGTTAGTACCCTCAAGAAAAAAAAAAAACATGATTTCAAGATAATTTACCACATTGAATATATTTTTATACATGTTTTCTTTCTAAGCAATGCTGTCAAGCAGAAAGGAACATGTGTGACCTATTTAAAAATGATGGAGTCCACTATTTGTAGAAATAACAAAGCATACATTAAGCACAAGTAGCCCTGATCTTTCTCCTTCTCACTCTCCCTCTTGTCTTTCTCTCTCTCTTCCAAGGATGCTCATGATACAATGATCCATGCCTGGAGGGTGTGTCTCACTGACTTAACTAAGAAACTTTAGATATAATCAAGCCACAGAAGACTTAGACTGTCATTGCAGCTTTTCTCTGTAATTGATCCCTCTATACACAATTCAGCCTCAGGAAGAAGCATGACATAAGAAGAGGCAAAAGAAATCTGTAAGGATTATCAACTGTGTGAATTACATTTAAAAAAAAAATCATCAATAATTAGTGGTGAGAAAGAAGCAAAAATAGAGATTTTATTCTTAAATATGCAATGATGAAGGAGGAAACAAAAATAGAAAACAGTCACACTGAATAGCAAATCAGAAATTGGGAAAATTATATATCAACCTATTGTCTTTTAAATTTCTCTACTAATGATTACTTCTCCTTTTCTCTTTGAAATTTAATTTTTTGATATATGTTATTCATACAATAATTTAACTAAACAAATTTACATATCCTTCTCTCTGAATTGTTTTATTACCATTACTCTTTATTTATACTGTCTTATTCTCTATAAAATGTTCCTGCTTCTCAACAGCCATTAAAATACATATAAGTGTGTGTCAGGGGGGGATCTGGATATATACATGTATAATTTTATGTGATATATATCTTTTAAGCATCTGTATTTTAAAAAATTTAGTTACATATAAATGTTATATATGTGTGTGTGTGTCTGTGTGTAGCATTATGTCAGAAGAAAGCTCTAGAAGCAGACGGCTGTACTAACAGAAGCTGAATCTTGTGATTGTTCTGCTCAGCCATATTGACTAGAGAGTAACATACACTAAACTTTCTAACCTAATTATTCCAGAGCACAGGAGCTGATAACCATATTTCTGAATCTCAAACTTCTTTTAGTTACTTATTCCGTTAATTCTTGGTGTTTATTTAGAGTGCCAAGCACTGTGTCAGGCTTTAGGAACACATCTGTGAACAACAGGACGTGACCCCTGTCTTCTGGATGCATCAAATACAGCTGTACATTCTGTTTCATCTGCAGCAGAAATCACACTCAGTTCTAGGGCCTCTGACATATTTGAGTTCGATGTTCAATCCCTTGGAAGAAATGAGTAATTAACACCCATAGAGAAACAGAAAAATTATCTTAGCTCTTTTTCCACTTTTATCACTGTCTTATTCTTCTTCTCTTCCGTTCATATTCTTGCAGAATGTAGTAGTGTACATTCACGCTCTTACATGTGTGCACACACACAGGCACACACATCTTATTCATGCTACTGTACATCACAAGAAATTTAACAGCTCCTCCAACTAAGTATTATGCTTTCTGTGTAGGAGACCTAATGATTTCTTCCACTCATAATCCTTATTTATGGGATATTATTAATAATGTTTATTTTATATGCATGCATACAGACATGATGATATTTCACTATACGGTAATACATACAAATGATTACTATAATTATGCAATATTTCTACAAAAATATTTCTTTGTGATTCACATATTCTTCCTGCATTTTTTCTGTTGCAGCTGGGCTTCTTTTATTCTCTGTAATTTCCAATGTACTTAACACTGCACCTTCCTGGTGCAGGGAAGTCCACACATTGCTAATTCCTTCCCTCTTAAATCCATTGTTATAAATGAGAATCTGGAGCAAATTGTATCTACAAATTGTTTGCTATGTCCCCTTTTTAAAGTTATTTAACCTCTGTTATTTAATTTCTTCATCTGTATATCAGGGATAATGATCATATTTATTGAAATCTTATGGGGTTCTCATGGGAATTAAATGAATCAGTATGTAAAACATAAATTCTCCTGGTATTCAGGAAATGCTACATAAGCTCTAGCATCTATTATTATTTTTAAGACTGAAAGGGAGCAGGACCCTATGGTCCTTGCCCCTCCATGCCCTCTGCTTGCCTTTTGTCTGTGGAAAAACTTTAGCCAAAGAATAAGTTTAATCAGAGAAGTGAGAAAAAGCAGAAACAAAGGAAAACAGTACAACAAGACTAAATAATACTTTAGTCATTAAGCAAAGTCAAAGACCTTTACCTCCTCTTCAAGGGCTACAGATAATATTCTGAGCCATATCCTGTGAGCTGTTTTGTGATACTAAAACCCCCGTCAGGTGGAAGAAGTTAACTACATGAGGACCAGACTGTTGCCATGGCATAAGCTGCCACAATTCTGATAATTGGCCTCAAGGAAATGGGAACAACCTGACCCTGGAACTAAAGACTAACTGTACTTAAAACAATCAAGATGCTGCTGCTCAGACCACCGCATGACCAATTTTAAGCTGACTGTCAGAGCTGACTATGCTGTTTCTGCATGTAGCCCTCTCCCTCCATCTACAAAAGCTCTTGCCCACTGGTTGTCAGTGGGGGGAGTCAGCCTTTGAACAGGAGTCCACCCTCCCCATCCCCCCCACCCAGGTTGCCAGTATTGAAAATAAGGCAAGCTTTCCTTTCCACCAACCTTGCCTCTTTATTGACTTTTGAGTGACGAGTAGCCAGACCCCACTTTTGGTTACAAGACCATCACATGTACCTGCATTATGTAGATATCAGAAATGTTGAGAATAATAAAATGTAACTCCTCTCTCCACTGTTCCTACTACTTCTAAGACCCATAGTCAAAATGTACACCCTATTCTTCGAAGTTACTGATAACACATCAGAAAAGCTATTTGTCATTGTTCTTTCAACTTTTACATGGAGCCTTTTTGTTTTATCTTTATTAGAATAAGTATCACAACACAAAATTTCAGACTCTGGAATGGGGACTCTAAAAATGTATTTGAAAATTCTGGCTTTGTTAAACTTCTGACTTGCCAACACCTCAGTTTCCTCACATGTTCAATGAAGGTAACAATGGTAATTTTCTCATAGGTTTTCCGAAATAAATTAATAAAAGCATGCACGTAAAGGACCAAGCACACTGTAAACACATATAAAGATCAACTATATCATTATGATCATCAGTCCTTTCCTGTTCTCGCCATGATTTCATCTCTGTTATGTGATAGACTGTGGTGAAAAATAATTTAATAAAAATACATTTAAATGTATATATGATATTTAAATAGCAAATAGATAAGTGTACTATCTAGTTGGACAGGGGCATAAAGAGCTACCAAATGTAGCATAATACACGCTGTAATCGAACTATTAAAGATACTGATAAGAATATAGAGGAGAGAATAAAAAATATCTTCCCTAGAGAAGAGAAGGTTTAGAGAAGTTTCCTGGAGGAGATAAATTTATGTGAGGCTTTTAATAGTAACTTGTGTTGTAATGCCATGGAGAATATGGAAAAGCCTTTTCTAGTTAGAGGGAGTAGCAAGAGATAAGGAACCCAGTTACTAGAGTGCATGAGATTGAGGCACCCCAGGTTCTCCAGATGGACTAGAGTATGAGGTATGAATGGGGAGCACGGTGGGTGACGAGTGGAAAATCCAGGGAGAGTGTGTGTTGTTGAAGGACTGGCAGGTATAGATTTCAATTTCTGTTGAACTGGGTGTTATCAAGGGATTTATCATTTTTCACAAGACAAGATTTTATCATGCTTTTAATTCAACTTTTTACTGTGTGATAGTTTTTTTTAAAGTATAGCTCACCTATCCAATTTTAACTCTCATTAGTGCAGTGCACAGGGTTTCTCAATGTCAACACTAATGCCGTTTTAGTCCAGATAACTCTTTAGCATAGGGGACTGTCCTGTGCATTTTCAGATGTTTAGCAACATCTCTGGCATCAACCCAGAAATTCCACTAGCACCCCTTCACCCCAGTTGTGACAAACAAAAATGTCTCCAGATATTGTTAAATGTCCCCTGGGGGACAAAATTGTCACCAGTTGAGAACTACTGTGCTGATAAAAACGGCTGATGAAAATGTGGAGGTTATTATATATAACCATATATATATGGTTATATATATATATATATATATATGGTTATATATATATGGTTATATATAGAGTTTATTCCTGGAAAACTTAATAAATATGTTCATATGATTTTTTTAACCTCTTCTTTCTATTTCTCTTGGTAAAAAGCTATGTTAAATGTACTTGAGGGGAAATGTGGTAAGTACAACTAGAACTACCTGCTTAGAAGGGTAAATTTTGCTATATGGGATTTTGCTGTTGTGCTAAGAAACTTGATAAATTTGAATATTAAAGAGAAAATGGGCCTGGCATTTCAAGGACCTTAAGGATAAACTACTAAGTTAGGAGAGAGGAAGAAGAAAAGAAGAATGATCTCCTGGGAAAAATGTCGGAGGTTGAGTAGTGGCACTCAGCAAAGCATGTACTGAGGAGCCTACAAGAGATCATGCTGGGGTGTAGCATAGAGATAAGCAGCCAGAGAAAAGTCCCCGGTATCGCTGTATTCAAAAGAGATTTTCACATAAAACATTTTAATACTCTTTGTTTTATTATGAGCTTAATTACTCTCCTCTCAATCTACCCAGATATGTTTTCATGTGTGTGCCAGTTGTTGAAGGAATTTAGTTTCATGAATAGGTCTATATGGTTTTTAATTGACAATGCCCACAAAATGTTGAAATAACTGAGCTGGAAGATTTCAGTGAAAACATGCCCAGGAAAAAGGTGGTAGTGAGGAATTTAGTCTTTTAGGGAATCTGAGAAATGTGGGGGACTCCTTGGCTATCACGGTATGTGGGTGGGGTTTTAGCCAGTCTTATCTAGAATTAGCTTTTCTGGAGGACTTCAGGTGACACGTGAATTATAGAAGTCAAAATGGATCACATTGTGTTTGGCATCTTGTGGTATGTCATAAAACAAAATGAGTTGCAAGTAACAAAATAAATGATTGTTTGTTTTTAGCTACCTGGGAACTTGAGGATAAAACCTACCTCCTGGGCTTCCCTGGTGGCGCAGTGGTTGAGAGTCCGCCTGACGATTCAGGGGACACGGGTTCGTGCCCCGGTCCAGGAGGATCCCACATGCCGCGGAGCGGCTGGGCCCGTGAGCCATGTCCACTGAGCCTGCGCGTCTGGAGCCTGTGCTACGCAACGGGAGAGGCCACAGTGGTGAGAGGCCCACGTACCGCAAAAAAACCAAAAAAAAACAAACAAAAAAAACCCTACCTCCTAAACAACTCAAAGATCTCCCTTCCTTCCTTCTTTCCTTCCTTCCTTCTTTCCCTTACTTTCTGCCCCACCTTTCCCTTTCCTAACCTTTCCTTCCTGCTTTTTTTTTTTTTTAACATAAACTCCTAGAAGGTTTTGTAGTACATTATATCTTAAGACAAAGTAATTTGTAGGAGACAATTTTTAATAAAAGGTTATGATTGATTTCAGAATACAGAAAATGTTAGACCCTATACACTAATAAGCTTAAATAAAAATTCAAGTTTTTTATGAAGTAAAATGAACATGAATTCTCAAATGATCACTGGGTGGTCAAGATCATTGGCAGATCAACTATATTGATTTATTAAACAAATGAGACATTCATTTTTACCTTATAGGTTTAGAATTTTTAAAAATTCAAGTGTAAGTGGCAAGATGGCATGAAGTGTTTTGACTGCTGGCATGTATGTGTCCATCCCATTCCCCAGACCAAAGAAGCCAATAATCAGTCAGAAGGCAAAGATTATTCTTACTTAGTTTATTCCATTTGTTTACTTGTGTTGCTGCACAATTTTTTGAAAACAATAAATTACTCTATTTGTGCATAGCTCAGCACTTTGAACAAACTAAAACATATATGATTTCTGGTCAATCTTTAAATTTTCTAGCCACATCACCCAGTGTCTCTAACCTGGAGTTATTTTGTATGAAAACTTCTTCAGTTATTTCACTTTTAAGTTCCATTGTTCTTTTCAGCATTCAGTATATTTCTAGTTTGATTTTTTTATTTACCATTTGTTTTCTGTTCTCAAATATTTGTATGATAAAGCCTCTTGATACCCCAGAAGAGAGTATATTATAAAGTTAGATTGTGAGATGTTTGAGTCTTTTGTCAATGTTGGTTGGAGGAGAGCTTCTCATATTCTTTAAGAGAAGAAACTGATATCACACTGCTCATTAGTAACATTTTTTTTTCCTCTAAGAGACTGGCAAACAGCCAGTGAAACACTCAGTGGAGTTTTCTATTGATTGCCTTGTGGCTTGCAGAAGAGTATATATTTCTATATCTTAAGCAGTATGATTCTATTGTGAAGAAGGGTAAATCTCTTGAAGACTAATAAATATAAAGATGTGTTTTTTTTTAAATCAGAATTGAAGTGATGGGATTATTGTTTACTATCTTAGGCAAGAAGAAAGAATTCAGTGTAAGTTAGAACTAATAGTGATAACCTGGTTCCATATCATTTATTTTAAAAGACATTTTTAAAGGCATGCCATTATAGTTATTCGATTAATGTATTGTATTTTGGATCGTATATTAAGGAATTTCACCCATTTGTGGAGGTGGTCTTGTCTAGCATAATACTTCAATGTTTCTAATTATTTGAAGTTCCTTTAAGCCTCTTTCCTTAGAATTCAGTTATAAGGTAGAAAAGTGACAAAAATACATTAGCATGCCCAAGATCAAAAAATATTTAATAATTAAATAAGTAGAAATTTGAGAAGAAAACAATTTATATAAAAAAGTAAAGTTTTTAAGTGAGTTTTGAACAATTACATAAAGAAAAAAATAAGTCTCTGGTTCTTTGCATTAGATTAATGGCAGAAGCATACTTCTTTTTAGGCACACCACTTGGGAGAAAAGCCAATAAACATTAGGCTTATCTCTAAAGAAGAAACATATAGGTAAGAATCAAGATAACTTAGGACACCACACCCACTCTTCATAAAATAACAGCCTAATAATATGAGGAACTGAATGTTCAGGTGTAATCTACGCATAGAACTTTGTAGCAGGCTGCGGCCTGGTAATAGAATTTAAACCTCCACCATCATCCCAGAGAGGAAATGGGTAGATACATGGTAGGAGAAAGAAAGGAAACCAGAAAGTGAGGGTCTCTTTTGTACACCTGTGTTCAAGCAAAATCTTTTGAGGCATTTGGGGCCCACAGACCTTCTTCTCCACTAACAGCATCCAGTATGGTTGAGAGAGTACATTCATAAATATCTGTATGGCCATGCTTGTCTCCTAGTTAGTCAACACCGCTGCATGGGGGAAGCACAGAACGGGAAGATTTGGAGGCTTGCCCTCCCGGTATCCTGTATAAATCCACTTGTCATTGGAGCCATAAGGTTGTCAGAACGCATACAGGAGGATTGGACTCACCCAATCACTTGGATCAGGGGCATCATGTGCTGTCTTCCCATACCCTTGAAACATAATCTTTATTCTCTGGTGGCACCTATGAAGTCAGAGTAAATCTGTCACTTGGTCATTCAATCAAAAAAAAGTTCTCTAAATAGCTTTAAACATTAGAATAAACAACAGAAATTGAAGAATTATTTTAAAGAATCCCTCCATTAAACAGTAATTAAAGAAAAAAGTTTCTCAGATAAGAACATTTATTATAGTCATGTCGATTAAGGTTTTCTCTTAAAAGCAAAAAAAAAAAAATAAAAATTCATTTTTTTCCATATAAAGAAAGCAGGAGTCTCTGGAATCTTTATTTATGTGACTTATAATGCTTTCATAATGGGCATGATACCATATCAGCAGGTCTGTAGCTTCTGGTTAGTGTCAATTCAGAAAGTTTTTATTCCCTGTATTGTGGGAATAAATAAATGCCATTACATTATGCAGCTATATGAGAAGACTGGGAGCTCCACTGAATTTATTTCTTGGAAGGTCATTAGAGGTCACCTATCCCACTTCATAATTTTATAGGTGAAGATATCGAGACTTAAAGAAGGTATAACTATGTGTTTGAAAGAAAACAACAACTGGGTACTGCAATCTCTTGTACCTCAGGCATGTGCCTTTTCTGTTCTTTTTCTAAGGAAAAGACTTTTCAACCTTTATCCACTTCAAACTTCATCCTCAAAGGTGAAGTTCTATTCCTGAAAGAAGTTAGGGCTGAAATACAATATTTTCTCATGGGCATATCACAATAAGGGCTCCTAATGACCTCCAGGTGTTTTACTGAGTTCTGAAAAACATTCAAGGAAATGAAACATCGGGGACTTCCCTGGTAGTACAGTGGTTAGGAATCCACCTGCCAATGCAAGGAACACGGGTTTGATCCCTGGTCTCGGAAGATCCCACGTGCTGTGGAGAAACAAAGCCTGTGAGCCACAACTACTGAAGCCTGCACACCTAGCGCCCGTGCTCTGCAACAAGAGAAGCCACCACAATGAGAAGCCCGTGCAACCCAATGAAGAGTAACCCCCGCTCACAACTAGAGAAAGCCTGCATGCAGCAATGAAGACCCAAAATAAACAGCCAAAAATAAATTTTAAAAAAGAAAGGAACTGAAACGTCATGTATATGGTGTGAATTTTTAATATTAGTACTTTCATTTATATTAAAAGAATGTGTTATTTTATTTTAGGTTGGTACTTCACCACACTAATTCAACTGATAGTGTGAATATATGGTTATAATAACCAAAACTGAGCATAAAAATCATTGGAAGTAGGTGGAGAAATTGTTTGTAGATGTAAGGCTCTGTTAACAGAGATAGCATGATGGTGATGGATAGTGATTATAGCTCATATTCCACCACTGTCTCTATTGAAACCTTTTCTCAGTGGTTAAGTGCTCCTTTTCTCTGTCTAGACACATTTAAAGAGGAGTTTCAATTGCTCCAAGGTCACTTTCAGATTTCTGCACAAATTCAATTGAATTCATTTAGTGAATTACAATATGAATTTTGGAATTTATGTTTATTTTTATTTGTCAAAATTAAATTTTATACCTTATTTTAGATCATTGACAGAACAAATTCAAACCTCCTTCTTTTTCTGTGCACCATTATTATCTTCTTCTCTTCCATGCCTACTTCTACATTATCATAGTAGATTAATTACAGTTGTTTACAACAATATCTTATTTTGTCTCAGTAAATAAATAAAAGGGAAGGTTTAAAATAACAAAACCCAGTTTTGTAAATCTGTGTATTATTCAATAAGCACAGATGATATGATCTTTTATACCTCTCACTTTTAAAGCATTAGATTTAAATCATAATGAGGAAAACTTTATAATACCTTTATTCAGTATACTTCTGACTGAACACTTTAATAGATTAAGAACATTTTTTCAAAAATGAATATTTTTAAAACACATTTTTCAATTCCTATTTTATATTAGAGACAAGAAAGCTAGTTTATACTGTTGCTAAACTACATCAGAACTTCAAAATGGTACATGTAAAAAGGATATTTCAATATGAGACTTTTATTTATTCTAATACCTTAGGTAATAATCTACATAATAATATTAAAATCTAGAATTTGACTAAAATTACAAAGACTAAATAAAACTATTTCTAGGCTGCAAAGGAAATGATAACTCTCTTGTGGTTTATGTGGGCTAATGATTAAAAATGAGTGACAGGGCTTCCCTGCTGGCGCAAGGGTTGAGAGTCCGCCTGCTGATGCAGGGGACATGGGTTCGTGCCCCGGTCCGGGAAGATCCCACATGCCGCGGAGTGGCTAGGTCCGTGAGCCATGGCCGCTGAGCCTGCGCTCCGCAATGGGAGAGGCCACAACAGTGAGAGGCCCGCATACCGCAAAAAAAAAAAAAAAAAAGAGTGACATTTGCATCTCCAAATACACTATTCATTATAACACACATTTTACTTAATTAAACACTTAATGTAGTAAAGCAGAAAAAATATATAGTATGCAGAATCTTTCTTGTTTACATTGCTTTAAGTTTTCCCTTAAATAAAATTGTATGTAATCATATTCAGTTATGGTTCTATACAGTTTCTGCTTTCATAATAGCAACACTATACCAAAGTAGGAATTACTTTTTATTGCAAACCGTAAACAACTATATAAGTTTAAAACAAAAGATTTTGCCAACTTACTTTTTTCAAAAGAATTTTATGCTGAAAGTAATTTGCTTGAGCTATTTTTATTAGACATAAAACATACATTGAATTGCAAATAATTGAAACTATTTTAATATTTTCATAGTAGAGGATGGAGTATTGATCTGAGAGTTTAGACACCTACATTCCACTCCCATTTGTGTGACTTGTTAATCGTGTCCTATTGGATAAATTGCATCTCTCAGTTCATGGCTCTCAGTTTTCTCTTAAATAGAGGGAACTGCACTAAGTAATCTTTAATATGCTTTCTATTTCTTCATTTAAGTTTGAAAATGTATAACCCAAGTTTTCAAATAAGCAAGCAAGAATTTAATTCCATTTATTCTTTGATGACTGCATAAACTATTTGCTATGTTGGACTTTAATTAAATAATTATTTGCATAGCATTTTTTGTGAAATGTCAAATTGTGATTTGAATAAAAGCTGTTATGAAAAAATAAACTTACTAATCATAGCCTTTTAAAAATGTTTTATTGTATGTTTATAAAAGGCAATGTATTAACACTTTAAAGATTTAAAAAATTAATAACAAAAAAAGTAGACTAAAAAATGGGCAGGAGGGCTTCCCTGGTGACGCAGTGGTTGAGAGTCCACCTGCCGATTCAGGGGACACGGGTTCATGCCCCGGTCTGGGAAAATCCCACATGTTGTGGAGCAGCTAGGTCCGTGAGCCGTGGCCACTGAGCCTGCACATCCAGAGCCTGTGCTCCACAATGAGAGAGGCCACAACAGTGAGAGGCCCATATACCGCAAAAAAAAAAAAAAAAAAAAAAAAATGGGCAGCAGATCTGAATGGACATTTTGCCAAAGAAAACATACAGATGACCATGAAAAGCTGTTCAACATCACTGATTATTAAAGAAATGCAAATCAAAATCACAATTAGATATCACCTCATATCTGTTAGAATGGCTCTTAAAGAAAACACAAGAAATAACAAACGTTGGAGAGGGTGTGGAGAAAAGGGAACTTTCACTTTTGGTTAGAATGTAAATTAGTGCAGCAATTATAGAAAACAGTATGAAGATTCCTAAAAAGCTAAGACTAGAGCTATCACATGACTCAGCTATTTCACTTCTGGGTATTTATCTAAAGAACATGTAGATGCTAATTTGAAAAGATATATGCACGCCTATATTCATTGCAGTATTATTTACAATATCTAAGATATGGAAACAACCTAAACATACATTGCTGGATAAATGGATAAAGAAAATATGGTACATATACACAGTGGAATACTACTCAGTCCTAAAACATAATGAAATCCTTTCATTTGCAACAATATGGATGGACTTTGAAAGTGTTATGCTAAGTGAAATGTCAGATCAAGACAAATATCATATGATTTTAATATGTGAAATTTAAAAGAACAAAACAAACTAATGAACAAAATATAACAAAAACGAACTCATAGACACAGAAAACAGATTGGTGGTTACCAGGTGGGAAACGGGTTGTGGGATAGGTGAATTGATGAAGGGATTCAACTGCATGCTGATGGATGGCAATTAGACTCATGGTGGTGATCACTTTGTAGTGTATGCAGATGTCATATTATAATGTACACCTGAAAATTATATAATAAAATTTTTTTAATTTAAATTTTATTGGAATATAGTTGATTTACAATGTTGTGCTAGTTTCAGGTGTATAGCAATGTGATTCAGTTGTACATATACATATGTTCATTCTTTTTAGGTTCTTTTCTCATACAGGTTATTCCAGAATATTAAGGAGAGTTTGCTGTGCTATACAGAAGGTCCTTGCTAGTTATCTATCTTATATATAGTAGTGTGTGTATGTTCATCCCAAACTCCTGATTTATCCCCCCCCAACACATTTCCCCTTCCGTAGCCATAAGTTTGTTTTTGATATTTGTAAGTCTGTTTTTGTTTTGTCAAGTTCATTTGTCTCATTTTTTTAAAATTCGATTCCACACATGAGTGATATCATATATTGGTCTTTGTCTGACTTACTTCACTTAGTATGATAATCTCTAGGTCCATCCACATTACTGCAAATGGCATTATTTCATTCTTTTGTATGGCCAAGTAATATTCCATTGTATATATGTACCACACCTTCTTTATCCATTCCTCTGTTGATGAGCATTTAGGTTGCTTCCATGTCTGGACTACTGTAAGTATTGTTGCAATGGACATTGGGGTGCATGTATCCTTTCGGATTACCGTTTTCTCTGGATATATGCCCAGGAGTGGGATTAGCTGAATCATATGGTAGTTTTATTTTTAGTTTTTAAAGGAACCTCAATACTGTTCTTCACAGTGGTTGTACCAATTTACATACCCACCAACAGTGTAGAAGGGGTCCCTTTTCTCCACACCCTTCCAACATTTATTTATGGTGGACTTTTTGATAATGGCCATTCTGACCAGTGTGAGGTGATACCTCACTGTAGTTTTGGTATGCATTTCTCTGATAATTAGTGATATCGAGTATCTTTTCATGTACTTTTTGACCAAAAAAAAAAAAAAAGATTTTAGAAATTAGAAATGATATCCAAAAGGTTAAGATCACCTCTAACTCAATTACCCCCAAATAACCATTGATAATATTTGGGTATTCTTCCTTGCATTTTTCTATCACACATTTATTCAACAAATAATTATTGGGTACTCCATTGATCTTTTGGTCTTTTTCTTTATTCCTTTGACATCCTATTCTTTTTCTTATTTGTGTGTTTGTTTTCTCTCAAATGTCAAGAACATATATGTTGAAACTTTTCCCAGTTTATTTGACACAATTTAAAAACATATTCTAGTATTTAACTTTCACTCTTTTCCAGTCATTTTTTAAAAAATTTTCCTTTGTGATTTATTATATTCTGTGAAGCCTACAAATCCCTTCCTCATTCACAAATTAAACACATATTCACATCTAAGTAGGTATTCAATGGATAGGTATTCACTTATTAGTAATTCTTATAGTTGTCTTTTAGAATTAAATGGTTTAATCTTTAAAACAATGAAAATCAGATTTGGTGTCTAGTGTAATATTAAAAGTTAGTTGGATTTTTTTCCTAAATGATGACTAGTTTCCTACAAACCATTTGCTAGCAGTTTATATCATCCATATTACATTTATTAATTATTTTTGTGATATATTGAATTCCTAAATATATCTGAATCATGATTTGAAATATGTGATCTGATCTTTTCATTGTTTTTTCTTTGACAACCCTGTTTTAATGTTGCAACTTTATGATACTTTGTAATATTTTAAAGCAAACCTTCCCAAACCCTCATTGCCCTTATTTATTAAAGATTATCTTGGGAAATCTACATTATTACATATTGTTCTATATATTTTTTCACCTCTTAAAAAATCTTTAGATTATGTTTATTTTCAATAATTTACTCTTAAAAATCTAAACCAAAATGATAAGTATATCAGTAAATATAGTTTTAATAATCACATATTTTGATGAAAAACAGAAGCAGAGAATGGAGATATTGATATTAGATGTAAATGTAAGAGCTTGTTTATAGTAATCTCAGATTCTGCTGGCTATAATGAGTAGACCACTATTTGGTGATACCAATAATTTTTTTTATATTCTCCAAACTTTGGATAAACAATTAGTGTTAGTGGAATTTTAGAATATTTTTCTAACTGACAAAATGCTATAATACTTTTTGTCTTAATTTGTACTTCTAGAATGATCTATATTAATTTATTCTCCAAAAAATTCTAGCCATATTTTTCATGCAAAATTATTCAACTACTTTCATCAGTCCTGAAATAAATCACTAAATCACTATCACATTATTAAACATAAAAACTTTTAACACTGAACAAAATGTTTTCTTTCTAAAATTTCCAGACCAGTCCAGTTATAGATATAATATTATATTGAATAATAATACACACTTGATACTTTTGGATAATTTCTCAAAGATAATATTAAAATGTATATAGTACATAACTTTTCAGAATAATATTCGACTCTCTCAATGGTCCAGTGGTTAAGACTCCACATTTCCACTGCAGGGAACACAAGTTCAATCCCTGGTTGAAGAAGTTCCTCATGTCATGCAGTGTGGCCAAAAAGGAAAAAAAAAAATGTACAGAATAATATTCAATACAATCGTCATATTTAACCTAATTAGGAGTTCAGTCCTTGTTACTGATTTCCAAATTAAGCACTATTATTGAGATAAATTATATTTTTGATACTTTATAATTTATAGACTACTATGTGATATGTCAGTTATTCCATGAGACATGTATTTATCTTAACAACTATAAGTGTATGTAAAATATATTTGCTTAATCTACATTAAAGAGAACCAAAAGAAGATAAATTCATCATAATCACTGTCTGCTGATTTTAAAAGGATTCAAAAATTAATAATACTTGTCATCCTGTTATGAATATTACATGTATTTGATACTGGCCATGATTCCCTGAAGAATCATGCACCTCTAAAAGAAGAATAATATCACTTAAAGAGTTACTTAGTCTCTCTGGAGGTAGAAATAATCTAT
The DNA here is from genome assembly GCF_005190385.1 of Monodon monoceros. Classification (NCBI taxonomy): domain Eukaryota; kingdom Metazoa; phylum Chordata; class Mammalia; order Artiodactyla; family Monodontidae; genus Monodon; species Monodon monoceros. The sequence continues at coordinate 38,046,922 of NW_021703785.1, forward strand.
AGTTCAAAAACATAAATGATCTAGAGGCTTAAAGAGTATGCCCATTGTTCTCCAAAGAAGTCCTAACTTTTTTGAAATGGTTGGACTTCTCTGAAATCAAATATGGTGGTTAGTCCAGGGATGGAGAAGCAGAAGTTTCTTTTAAAGAATCTTAAACATGCTTCTCAAGAGGTTCGAATTTGACATGATATATTCCTTCTCTACTCTCGGCATGACCTCAGAGACAGTTAAACTGCTTTCAAGTTTTACCTTTGTTAAAAAGGCTTGGAAGTTTAAAATAATCCAATAAGAGGCCTGGAAGTGGGAATGCAAATGGAATATTTTCAGGGATGGGCTAACTTTGAAGCAAAACATGAATGATATTTATAGTGTAATAAAATCTAATATTAAAGTTTCTCTCTATAGATCAGTGAAAATTTAGATAAACTTGAAAGATTTTGATTAGGACAACTAGTGCATTTCATTACAATATTTTGTTATCAGCAAATCAAATTATGTCACAATAATCTTACCAGTGTTACTTGAATCAATTCAGTGTAGTTTTCACAGAGTATTGGTTACTTAAGATACAGCTTATATCTTCCTCTGAAATGATATTGGGCTATGGCTATAAAGTTTAGAATATTCTTATGGTATTATGTTCATATAATCAATTTATTAGCTTAAAATATATCTAGATAAGGCAATATTGGCTGCAAGGGAACCAGAATTTTATTTTGCACAGTTAGGTGTGTTTTGGGGGTGTCTGTGAAATGGCATTAGCAGTAGCTTTGATTCACTTGTCATTTGCAATCAGTTGAAGTGTTTCTAGTAGAGTTTAGCACTGTAAAAATAGAGATGAGAAATTTAATAATATATATCAGGATTTTAAGTTAATAGTATAAAAATTACATACATCTAGCAAAACACGGTTAAGTAATTGAATCTATCCATTTGGTACTCATTCTAAAAATTAAAGTCCTAGAACACAGTTTATGTGGATTTTCAGTCTGCAGTTACAGTAAAACTAAGCTACAATTGCTAGTTACATCTTTTATTTTGATATCTTGATTGTAACTTTTGACATTATGTGATTTCAACATGTTTTCTTCATATCTTTCTTGTGATTAAGTAAAATTAAACTTCGAAGTTTATATAAAAACTGTTAACATATTTCTTTATCTTCTTAGATAACTAATATGTAGACTTTAAATGGTGAATCCTGGCATCCTTGTTAAATTTTGTCTCATTGATTTCCAGTAAATTTCCTCAACCTAATAAGATTATTTTGAATTCTGCATAAATATCTCTCACGGATATGCATTATCCACACTTTACAAAAAATATGTGTTTTGATCTTCACCCAGCTCATTGAAGAAAATGCAGAACAAGTTATATAGCTCATAATACAATTTCAGAGACATAACTTAATTATCTCCCTTATTCATCCCTTACTTCTTTTCATTCAATTACTAATTGTAAAATACTTATGAGAAACTAGAGTCTATTCTCATTATTTACTGTAATGATGTTCTATAAAGTTACTGCAGACACTGAATTAGCAAATACTGGTTCACTGCCCTTAGGGAAAATACAGAATTAGTTTCCTGTGAGCTTCTGGTCACACTATTTCCAACTGACCCATCAATACATAACCGTACTTTATGTGTTTCTGTTTAAAGACACTTCGTTTAATATGAATTGTTGGTTTAGTAACATTGAATTCACTATAACTCATGCTGAAGGAAATTAAAACAGGTATTTTCTCTGTAAAAAACATCACAGGATACATACATTTAAAAACCCTAGTGGGCACTCACTTGGGGGCTATTTTAAATTAAAAGAAAGAAAGAAAGAAAGAAAAAAGCCAAGAAAAAGCACAAAAATGCAAACATGTGACACTACTGGCCATGAAAATGATACATTTACAGTATGAAAACTTAATGAGGAAGACAGAGCCTAACCATGTTGACATCATATGGGAACATGTGCATTGAGGGACTCAAATATTTTGCTGCTCTGCACATGTACATGTCCATGAATGACCCAAAAACACAGTATTGATTTTTGACTTAACAAATAACTTTTACCAATTAGGTGAATTCACAAACACAAAATTTGCAAATAATGAGGAGCCACTGCATGTGTTAGGCACTATCCTTACTGCTGCAGAGACAAAGTCAAACAAGGCCTGGTCCATTCCTACCTAGAGCTTCAATATTTGAGAACATGGGAAATTTCAGTTGTCACAAATGTTTTGTAACTTACTTATTTCCTTCACTCTTAACACAAATATTTATTAAGAAAGAAGTATATTAATCAGTTTGTTATTTGTTGGGGATATAACAAGGATCAGAGAATAAGATGTGGTCCCTGGTCCCCACAGAGATCCCAGTGAGGGATATGTGCTAGTGAAAATACTGCTAGTGTGGAAACCCAGTGTGCAACTGGGACATCTGGAAGAGGTACCATGTATTGACTATTTACAGGTTAATGATAATGTCTCAGTGGACATGACCTTAAAGCTGAAAGTTTAAGAAATGTGAATTTAAAAAAATCAGCAAGTAGAAACTGAGTGGGAACAAATAAGGTAAATAAAAATTTACACCCAAACACTGAGAGGTGAAAGAAATAGAAAAGAGATTAATACAGCAGTTGGCAGTGAGAAGGAAGGGAAATTAATGTGTGAGAATTATTTTTAAATGGAAAAAAGAAGTGGTAAAGAAGAAGCAGTGAAATGAATTTAGAAATGTACCCAGAGGTCAGATGATGAAAGGCATTAACATCAGTTAATTCTTTCTGAGGGCAATGAGAACAATAAAAATAAAATTGGCATGGCTGGAATTAATTTTTACAATGATAGTTTGACTTCATTTTTGAGATTCATAGGGGATGGAAGGGGGGCGTGGAGAGTGAGGCAGGGTCCTGATAAGCAAGCAGATCTATCAGAGCTTTCTCAGTAATTCTATTGAGAGATGAGATAACATGTTTTGAACTAGCTTAGTAACAGTGGAGATTGAGACCAATGGATTAATTTAAAAGATATTTAGGAGTTGGAGTCAGCTGGAATTGATGATTGATTGGATGTGGATGATGGTTGTTGGTAGAGGTATTCCACTTTGGGCCCTGATGATTGTGTTTGCAGAAAGCAACATGTATGGATAAGATAATATTTTCCCCTATACACAGAGCAGGCTTGCTTACCATTCATTATAAAACTCAGTTTTCCTCTGTTCTTACACAATCCACTGAGTGTGCAGGTATCCATCTAGACTGATCTACATTGCCCCTATGGAATTTGGAGGGTTATGGAGAACTGGTTTAACACCACAATCTCTGGCTACTTCTTTGTCTTGAGTAATAAAGTGTTTAGTCTCTGACCCAGGAGTCACAAATCCTCTGCCAATATCCATGAAGCAGTAACAGATCAGTTTGTCAGCTTGCAAATAAAGTAAATTCCAAGACCCTTCAGAATTGCTTACAGTAGTTAAATAAGGGAGCAAGGAATAATTTAATGCAATTCAAAATCACTGAGATATTGTGCAATTCAAGATCACTGAGGTAGCACATTGGGATGAAGTGGGAGTTTGAGTGAGAAGGAAACAAGATCCGTTTTAGAAATGTTAAACTTAAAGCATACACAAGAAAAGAAGCCCAGTAGACATTTGGATATGTAGATCTACAGATAAGGAGATACATAAAATATTAGGGATTTTCAGATTATAGTTTAATAAATAAAGTAATATGACAAATCTCAGAGGGAATGTCTAAACTGATTAGAAGCAGTTTATAAAACAGAAAGCAGAAATATACATATTTAAGGGACAGTTTGGAAAGGAGCAGAAAATTGAGAGGATTTGGAGATATAAGAAGGCAGGTGATAGAATAACTTAAGAAAGGGCTCTACAGAGAGAAATCATGCTGACATCAAGTGAACATTGTATTTGACAACAAGAAGGTTATTCAAAACTTTAGCATAAATAGTTTTTATAGACCTGATGGATGTAAAAAACAAAGTATAATAGGTTATGCAGTGAATGCACTATAAGGAAGTAAAAAGATGTTAAGAAGGAAAGTGAAGAAATATGATGGTGGAGAAGAATATAGGAAATAATGGGTTTATTTCTTAAAATGGAAAATATTTTAGCATATTTGGATTTAGAAAGGGGAAGATGACACAGTTTACTGAGAAATGCTTCCAGAAGATGTTAGGAGATAATATTAGCTTTTAGATAATATTTGTTATTGTACACCAAGGAAATTAGAGAAAGTGGATAAAGAAAAATATGTTTTGTAGCAAGAAGAGGAGAGAGTAACTCTGTTCACTTCTGTTTTCTTAGTGTTATAAAGCAGAGTGATTAATTTTAAAAGATAATATATATATAATATAGTTATATATATAATTCAGGGTATATCTTGATACAATAATTTTTCTATAATATATTGACATTTCAAAACATGTTAATTGTGTTTTATTTAACCTCTTGTAATGAGTTCTCTTAAGAAGCACAATCTTGTAAGAGTAACATGTGTAAAGGGCATTGAGTCTACATCTAAAATATTAAATTGTCCTCTGTCTTCATAGCTATTTAGAGATGATTTTGATGAGATGATTTGTTTATAGAATCAAATCTAAAAGCTTTTCATAAAATATATCTTCTGAAATCCTGCCATACAAATGATAAGCACAAAAATAGTCTGGATTATCCACTTTAATTAAGGGCTATGCCCTTAATTAAACTTAATACTGAGAGTTAGATAAGAACTCAGAATCTCTAGTAAATATACTTATTACAAATTAAAGGCCAGGGTAAATAGGTATGGTTTGTATTCTCAACATCCTCCAATTATACCATATTCATTTCCATCTTTGAGTTTTTTCTTTTTAAACTGAGGTAAATTTGGTTTATAATATTGTATAAGTTTCAGGTATGCAACATTATGATTAGATATCTGTGTTCATCATAAAGTGATCATTACCATAAGTAAATCCTCAGGAGTCTTAGCCACAGAAAATAGGTAAGAAAAAAATGCATCCAAATTAGAAAAGGAAAAATAAAACTGATACGGTTTGCAGATGACATGACACTTTATATGAGAAACCCTAAAGACTCTACAAAAGCTGTTAGAGTAGATTAATCTAGTAAAGTTGTGGGATACAAAATTAATCTGCAGAAATCAGTGGAATTTCTATAGACTAATAACAAACTGTCAAAATGAGGAATTAAGAAAATAATCCCATTTACAATTGCATCAAAATGAAAAAAAAACACCTAAGAATAAATTTAACTAAGGAGGCAAAAGCCCTCTACACAGAAAACTGTAAGATGCTAATAAAGGAAATTGAAGAAGACAGAAATAAACAGAAAGATATTTCATGCTCATAAGTGGGAAGACTTAATATTGCTAAACTGTCCATACCACCCAAAGCAAACTACAGATTCAATGCAATCTGTATCAAAATTCCTATGGAGTGTTCCAAAGAACTAAAACAAGTAATTATAAAACTTTAATGGAACCACAAATAATTCCGAATAGCCAAATCAACTTTAAGAGAAAATAGCAAAGCAGGAGGCATCACACTTCCACATGTGGAACTATACCGCAAAGCTACAGTAGTCAAAAGAGTATAGTATTGGCATAACAACTGATACACAGACCAATAGAACAGAATTGAGAGCCCAGTAATAAACCCACACATGAAAGAACAATTAATTTATGACAAAGGAGCCAAGAATATACAATGAATATAGGACAGTTTCATCAATAAATGGTGTTGGGAAAACTAGACAGCCACATGTGAAAGAATGAAACTAGGCCACTATCCTACACCATACACAAAAATTAACTTGAAATAGATTAAAGGCTTGAATGTAAGACCTGAAACCATAAAATTGCTGGTAGAAATCATTGACATTGATTCTGAGCTGTTTTTGTGGGTTGGACTTCAGTGGCAAGGGAAACAAAAGCAAAAATAAACAAATGGGAATACATGAAACTAAAAAGCTTTCACACAGCAAAGGAAACCATCATCAAAATGAAAAGGCAACCTAGTTAATGGGAGAAGATGTTTGCAAATCCACATGTTTGACAAGGGGTTGATATTCGAAATACATACAAAACTCATACAACTTAACAATAAAAACCCCAACACATTAAAAAAAGTGGGGGGAGAGCAGAAGATCTAAATGGACATTTTTCCAAAGAAGATATCCAGATGGCCAAGAAGAACATGAAAAGATGTTCAACATCACTAATTATTAGAAAAATACAAATCAAAACCACAAGATATCACCTCACATCTGTTAGAATGGCTATCATCAAAAAGACAAAAAATAGCAAGTGTTGGAGAGGAGGGAACCCTCACATGGTTGGTGGGAATATAAATTGGTGCAACCATTATGGAAAACATTATCAAGATTCTTCATAAAGTTAGGAATAGAACTACCATATTATCCAGTTATTCCACTTCTGGATATTTATCCAAAGAATACAAAACATTAATTTGAAAAGATATATGCACACCTATGCTTATGGCAACATTATTTACAGTAGCCAAGACATGGAAACAATCTAAGTGTCCACCATTTGATAAAGGGAAAAGAAGATATGGTATATATACACAATGGACTATTAGTCATAAAAAATAATGAAATCTTGCCATTTGGGACAATATGGATGGACCCTGAGGTATTATGTTAAGTGAAATAAACCAGAAGGTAAAAGGTCAAAACAATATGATTTCACTCATATGTGGAATCTAAAAAACAAAATCAAAATAAGAACAAACAAAAAAAAAGGAAAAACAAAGTCATAGACACAGAGAACAGACTGGTGGTTATCAGAAGGAAAGAGGGTTGGGAATGGTGAGCAAAATGGGTGAAAGGGGTCAAGTGTATAGTGAGCCATCATTGAGCTTTTATACATTCATGTCAAGCATATGAAATAAACTTCCAGACTCTGTTATGAATTAACTATACACTTGGATACAGAAAAATTGATTTTTGTATTACCATAACCAGTGGTGATTTCTCTAGCAGATCTGGATATTTGTTGTTTGGTAACCATGATTCATAAGGTCAATGACCTTGTCTATCTTGCTCGCCACCATATCCTCAGTGGCTAGCAAACAGTTGGCAATAAATGAATTCAGATGAATAAATTCAACTGTAATTAGTAACTTTTTAATATTTCCTTAAAAAAAACATTTATGTGTATATAACAACTGAGGCCTGAAAGGACACATATAGTTCATTTTAAATAGCAGGCTATTAAAAGCAAAGTTATCTATACATATAAAACACGTATTATACACAGTTTTTAAAAAGCTGCTAATTGTGTGTTTGCAAATTCTTTCCGTTCTTTTGGCTTCCAAGATGTTCATGAGAGGCTTTCTCCCTTATTATATTTTTTTCTTTCATTCAGCTAAACTTCATGTCTTTTTAGAGACTGGGAAAAGAAAACACAGAATACTGTTTAATTGATAAAAATCTCGAATTTAGAAATTGCAACAGGGTTCTTTGTCTAAGAAGAGATTTAAGCTACCCCACGCTTCAGAGATTTAACTGTCTTCTCATCTGGTATATTTTATATCCACATTTTATTGTCTGTAACTTATGGCAAGGCCTTAGAGAGGTAACCGTGTCCTTGAATATACTATGTTTTCCTTACTACACAGAGAATACTCAACAATAATAATCATGCCATAATACTTTTAATGAAAGAAAAAATAAGTTATATTTCTACCCTATTCATCTTTACTGGGGAAATTTTGTAATTGAAAAAGTTTATTAGCAAAGTTTCTCCCTCTCAAAATCTCAAAGCAGTTGTAAGGAGCTCTCTACCTGTATTCTTCATTTTTCACATGATTTAATTGACAGTAATGTAAATAGAATTATCATCTAATGTAAATAAGAATAATGGCATAAATAACTAAATTAATATGTTTAAATATATAATATCCATTTATTTAAGCTCTATCATCTGAGGTTTTCGAATAAAAAAACAATTTTTTTTCTGTCATCTTCTGTTGGCCAATCTACTTGTGCTGGCAAAAAAGCAAGACTTTAAATAATTATCTGTATAAATCAGGTAAAAATTGATTATTAGGAGCAAATAAACATTAAATTCTGATAAAGGTAATATTTATATTTACATTGGTAACAAAGATCCATCAAGCACAAGGTAAAATAGAAGGTAAGCAGTATCTAGACTACATGATGTCCAAGAACACTGTATTATTTATTACCCAATTAAATGGAAAGTGTACATAATTGAGCTAATTATGCATACAATTTTAGAGTAAATTGCCTCTAGTCTTGAGGAAAAAATATGCTTCCAAGCTGTAAAATTTCTAAGTAAACTGTTCATATTGATAAAATTTATTGGTCTTGGTCAATTATCTGTATTACTTTTCCAAGATAGTCAGGGCTTTGGTGTTTCTTGTCCTGTATTTTACTTTATTGCATTGAACTGCTAATTGAAGGGTTAATGGTCAGTGAAATGGTCAAAGGGTAGATGGTAAATAGAAGAAAAAAGGCAAATATATAGATTTTTCCTTTATGGAAAGGACAGCTTCCAGTCAATCTAAGCAATGAATTGATTCATTTTCCAGTAGTAAGCCTATTCCATTAATTACAGAAATGTTTTTTCCAGGTAAGTTAATATAGTTGGGTTTTTTTAAGATATTTTACAAGGATTTATTCTCTTAAATTTTAATTTAATGACAGAAATTTTATATATTGTTGAAGTACTGTTTAAAGATTCTGAAAAGCTATCGAAAATGAGGAAATTGTCAAGGGCAGAAGAGTGAAATAGAGAAAAATGTTGAATCTTAGAGATTACTGACCAATGTGTAATAGTCCATTAGCCATAGGCAAATGGCTAGTGATTATTAGAATAATTTCTCAATAAATTGCTTAAATAGAGACATTGTGAAATGTTAATTATTTGGAACTTGAATAGTTTACTGATTAGAAGAAATACCACAATGCCTGACATATAGAAAATACACAATAAATAGTTTTTATCTGACCTGCTCCTCAAATAAAGAATTTTATTCAAATAACATTGCATTTCATGACTAATTGAGAACTAAAACCTAATCCTGATTTTTAATAGGTATAGGCTTTAAGCATAGTTACTACATGTATCTATTTATAGCTCTGTTACCAAGCAAGGGATTGTTTGCCTGCAGTACAGAAAGCCTAACTCTGACAGGGGATGTTTGGAACAAGCTAAGGTTTTATTTGAAGGTCACCAAGCAAGGAGAATAGGCAGCTCATGCTCAAAGACCCAAATTCCCTGATGTCTCTCAGGCAAGGCTTTATAAAGACAACATTTGGGGAGAGGGTGATCAGCTTGTGGAGCTTCTTCTGATTGGTTGTGGGTGAGGTAACAGAGTGCTGTTATGGGAATCTCAACCTTCTGGTTCCAACCAGTCTGGAGTCTAGTGCTTGTGGTCAGAATGTAATCACCACCCTCCACCTGGCTGGGGGAGGGGGAGGGGGGGTTGGTTCTTAGTTTCTACAAAGCAACTCAAAAATATGCATCACATTGTGATCTATATCCCTTCAGGAGGAACTAGGAGTCTGTGCCTCTTTTGTCCTAATCATTAGCTGCTTGAACCTGCTCTTTAGAACTCAGAGAAGGCCTAGGAGATGAAAGCCCATTTTTCTACAAACAAGAAACAGGGGACACAGAGGGACTTTTATACCTGGGAAGGCCTCACAGAGTCTTTTCCTTGGTTTCAATCTCCCCCTTCCTTCGATACTCCTCAATTCTGAAGGGTACAGGGCCCCTGTATTACTGTTAAGCATTCAATTGGATTTTCCTGTATTTCATCCAATTTGGGTATATGTCTTTTTGAAATAAAACCAGGTTATCAATTAGGGTTTGGGGTTGCAAGTAAAAGTTCTGGAGACCTGAAATATAGATGGAACTATTTGTGAAGAGACCTGGTAGCTGCAGAATTGATGGGACAGAAGAGGAAGCAAGTATAGAAAATGAAAGGTAATGAGGATGAAAAAAAAAAGAATAAAACCCAGCCTAGGACCTGCTAGGAAACTTTGGGTAAGATGCTGCCAGGTGCTTGGGAACCAGTCCACCCTTGGTGCCACCACTGAGCACCTACACATGCTGCCTTGGCACAACTAGGAGTAATTTGGCAAGTGATGTCTTTTTACCTTTCCCTGTTGATTTGAAGTTCAAAGCATTTGATAGGTCAAGTTTAAGTCATGTTTGAGGTTCAAGCTTGTGTTTTCAAGGGGTAGAAAAGTATACCAGGCCTGTAACAATTCCAGAGTGGGATGTGGGGTCCTGCACAGCAGGGCATTCCCTTAAATTAGGATATCTGTTCATGCTCAAATCTGTTTCATAAAGACAGATATCTATAAGTCCATTTTATCTTCCCATATTTTTTTTACTCTAAGAATTAGTGCAAGCTCATTATGCTATAGAGAGCTAAGAAACAGAAAATTATAAAGAAAAAGCATAACAAATTCATAATTTAACTACTAACAAAACACAACTATTAATATTGTATCTTCTTTCTGGTTTTAAGAAAATTTCAGGAATATGTTTGTATGTACATTGCATATGTATCCATTTTTTAAAAAAATTAGAATCTGCATAGATTTAATTCTGTATCCTGTTTATTTGAGTCAACATTTCATCAAGAACAGTAAACATTATTTTAAAACATAATTTCTATGTTGTATAGCATTCCACTCTATAAATGTATCACCTTTTACTTAAACATTCCTTTAGTTTATTATATATGCTGTTGTCTTTTTTGTTGTTATAAATAACAAAATAAACTTTTCTCAAAAACTTTACATGCATTTATTTATTTCTTTTTCTTTAGCCTAGATTCACTCAGAAGGAAATTACTTTAAGGATAGACCTTTTAAAGTCCCTGAAAATATTGATTTTTTTTCTAGAAAAGTTAATTATAGTATGGTAAGATAATGTCATTTTAATCTTTCATTTAGTGATAAAATTGTAGACAGTATTTCCTTATATATAAAAACAACTTGCTCTCTCATTTTGCATTTGACCGTTTGTGAAGTTAATGTGTTTATTTTATAAATATGTATTATGTATGCTGAGACTAGTGCCAAGTATAGGGAATACATTAGTAAAAGGAACTATACTGATTCCTTCTCTCTCAAAGTGTATGGTATAGAGGAGGAAACTCTCATGAAGCGATTAAAAGCTCATTTGTTAAGAGCTGTGCAGTATAGATGATGCTATGCGATGACATAATATGAGCAGCACAGCCAAATCTCAGAGTCAGTTATGCCTCCCAGAAGAAAGAACCTCGTAGACTGAGAGTTGAGCAACTTTACAAAGAAATGAGAGAGATGGAAACACAGTACTACAAGTGGCAAACACTTGTAAATTACATATTACAAAAGTTTGGCCACATGAGAATAAGATATAAAGAACTTAATTTGAAAGTTTATAGTGTAGAATGGGAAGGGTGGTGGTCAAATATGAATCTGAAGGAATAAGCAAGAGCTGAATTATATAAAGCTACAAAATATAAAAAATAAGCTAAATCAAGGGACTGAAATTTCATTCTGACAGCAGTGAAGATTCATTGAATTTATTATTTGTTTTAAAGCAGGGAATGCCATTTCTACTACATGCCTCAAGATAGAGTTCTATGGAAATGGAGGTAGAGACTTTGACAATAATCTTGATGAGATATAATGAAAAATTAGACTTGGAGCAGGGAAATGGAAAAAATTAAATATTTTTAAGATATTTAACTTGGTGATGGATTTTGTAGTAAGAGATGAGTTGGAGAGAGAGAAGGAGAAGAGTCAAATATTACAAAGAATTCAGTTTGGAAAACAATACTTTTGAATTATCTTGTCTTTAGGATATCTAAGAGGGTTTGCAAAGTATGCAGCTATCATTTTGACTCTGCTATAAACTCAACTGTGTCTCCACAAAATTCATATGTAAAGATCTAACCCCCAATGTGACTGTATTTGGAGATAGCCTTTTTAAGAAGTAATTAAGCTTACATGAGGTCACAAGGGTAGGGTCCTAATCCAATAGGATTGATGGGTTTATAAGAAGAGGAAGCTCTCTCTGTCTCTCTCTCCATGTACTTGCAAGAAGGAAAGGCCGTGAAAACACACAGTAAGAATGTGGCCATCTGCAAGCCAGAAAGAAAGCCTTCTCCAGAGCCCAACAATGCTGGTATCCAGGTCTTGGACTTCCCGCCTCCGGAACTGTGAGAAAATAAATTTCTGTGTTTATGCTTCCCAGTCGCTGGCATTTCATTATGTCAGCCCGAGGTGCCTAACCCAGACTCTATATCTCAGAAGATATGGCTGAATGAACAACCAGAGAAGAGGCACTGCAACAGAAACAAGAATGCCAACATAATAAATAGGCTTATTAATCTCCACTTGTCTTTTTATTTTCCTTATTATGTCTGGCCATGCCTTTTTTTTATCCCTGATGAAATTTTAAAGATTCTCATATCTGTGTATACCAGATCTTTGTATATTAAGAATATCAACTCTAACTTCACTGTTTCAGGTGTGTTTTGTCAATTGTGGTTGATTTTCTGATGTTCGAATTGATATTTACAGACATGAGTGACTTAACCATATAGTATTGCCAGTCTCCAAATTGTGGTAAGATGTTCTAATATCTAATATTATCTCTAATACATAATATCTCTATTTCATACTTAAAGTGATTCTTCTTTGTGTAAACTTACTTGTACATGTAAAATCTTTATGAGAGATAAATGTTGGGCTAATTTCTCATTGCAATAACAAAAAATCTTCTCAGCAGTGGAACGGATGAAGTGTGCTGCCTAGCAACACTCTTCCATACATACTCAGTTGCTTAGCAGCAAACTTTTGATAAAATGCTACCTTGAATTGGTATAATTCCTCTCTTCCTTGAGTAGAGAAATACATGGCTACCCAGATCCACCTTCTTTAATAGCTACATTATGGAATCTGGACAGGGCAGCAAATTAATATTTCCAGTTCCTTTTGGCTCCTATATTCAGAAGTCTGTCTCCTCAAACAAATTTTCTTGACCTACCAGAGGCCTGAGGGTGACTTAGTGAATAAGGAGACTAATCTCTCTCAAAGAAACATATATTATTGGTCTTATTCTTCAGGGTTGTGGGACCTAGCATATATATTTAAAACCAGGATAAAGAGAAAAATTTTTTACCATAGGTTTGCCATAGTTTTTTACCATAGGTTTAGCAAATGTATGATGTTACATCATAACATATTTTTTTCAAAAAACAATTTGTTAGAATGATGAAATACCCAATAATAATTCATCATTTGGCAAGACTTGAGGCTTAAGCCATTAATTGATTTCAATTCAGTAGTGTATGCCCTTACTGTTCCTCTGTCAATTTTGATATGTTTATGATAGTTTTTAGCCTCATTTGCACTGGAAATGTTACCAAAGAGATCAAGTTTTTAACATCTTGATGGGGATATTACCTTCACAAAATCAAACCTTGGGTTTTATTATATCCATTTAAATATGAACCTAAATAAAGAGAGTACAGGATCTTAAAGGGGAGTGTTTTCTAAATGAGAAGAATAACACACGTGACTTGTAAACTGGATGCTTGATGACATTTATCCTGTTTATTTCTTTTTAAGACTGATCTCAAGTGGAAATACATAATTTAAAATTAGCAGAGTGGGCAAAAATCACAAAGTCTACTTAATAACTAAGGAAAGCTGTCAAAAAGAATATGAGGTACTTAGGACAGTCAGATTCATAGAGACAGAAGGTAGGATGGTGGTGGCCAGGGAGTGGGGGTAGTGCGCGATGGGGAGGTATTGTTTAATGGGTACAAAGTTCCAGTTTGGGAAGATGAAAAAAGTTCTGGATATTGATGGTGGCAATGATTACACGACAATGTGAATGTGCTTAATGCCACTAAACTGTATATTTAAAAATGAATAAAATGGTACATATTATATTTTTTATATTTTGCTGCAGTAAAAAAGAATAAATCAATGTAAAACAATATAATATTAAACCAAATTAACATATAAGCTTATTATTTTTTCTGAAAAAAGAACAGAAAATATTTAGAATTAATTAATAATGATTTAAAATTATATTATTAAGAGAATAATCTTATAAGTTGCAAACATTATTATATTCATTTCTCAGATGAAGCAGCAGAGGCACACACAGATAAAGTCACTTCCCTACATCACAGGGTGAAAAAGTAACAGAGCCCAGAGATTAAGTATACAGTTTATATTTTTAACCACTGTGCTACACTGCTCTTATAGAGATAATTTCTTTATACTAAGAACTTACTATGTGTCAGATACTTTTTTAAATACTTTACAAGTATTACCTTCTTTATTCAGCAGAAGACTGGACTATTAACAACAATAACAAGTGTTATATAAATATATTAACCTATTAATTCTCATACCTATATTATGTGGATTAAATAACCCTATGCATGTCAAAATATTAGCTTGGTTTCTTATATATATTAGATAGTAAATACGATATACAATTATCAATACTATCTTTAGTTGTGTAGTCTCAGAATCACTTTTTTACCAATTATCCTGTTGGTCGTATTTTAACATCATTGTCAATAATTCAGAAAAAAAAGTATCATTTGAATCCTATGAATATTATTTTTTTGATAAATCTCCTCTCTTTGACCTTAGTTTATCTCAGTCAATGATACCTAAGGTAAGTATTATCTTTCCCCAAATTTTTATTGTAGATTCCATTATTGTAATAACTGCCTAATTCATTTTTATGCATCAGAACAAATTGGTGGAGAGGGTCCTTTGAGTAGAAACGTTAAAAGTCTATTCATACTACATGTATAGACAATATATGTTACATTTAAATCATAGAATTTTAAGTAGAACTGAAATACTAGGTAAGCAGCATGGTTGCTTTCTTTCTACTTGTAAGCTATTAGGCTATTAAGAGGTTTATCCGATTAGGACGCAACCAACTTTAAGTCAAGGTTAGCAAAAATAATACACATTCACCAGCATACTAACAAGGTGCATCATGATTTATGTGCCTACTTTAGATATGAGGCGGGAGGAGTGCCTTCATTTTAACAAGCTAGCTTTTAGTTTGAAAGTAGAAATTATTAGGCTCATGTTCTCACATAAAATTCTCAAGAGAACAAAACTAAAAGAGGAACTGAAATAGTTGTCATATTAAGCACAGTCATTTTAGCAATGTTTTTGAAAAAAACTCCCATTCGTCCAGTTCACACTTTAAAAAATTACAAGACGTATAGGATGAGTAGATTTATAAGCTTATGCTTCAAAAGCTATGTAACTGTAGCTGTAACCAAAACAACAGCAATATTTATATACATACGTACAAGGCTAAATACTCTCCGATGCTCACACCTCGAATCCCATTCAGTCCATCTTTTGAATGGAATTCCTCAGTCTAGCCTATATACTCTTTAAATTTCTTGCTCTCTTCCACAAGTCATCTTGAAGTGTTCACAAACAACATTTTTAAAGACTTGAGCTGATGAGCTTCATTGCTTTATTTTCCCTCACAAGACTTAGAAAATTCAGCTACCTTGTCCAGAAAGGATAATTTGGTCCAAAAAAGGGTTGAAATTCATCTCAGGCAGTCATCCTACCAAGCATGTGTTCTTATCATCAACGCCACTCAGCAGTTTAAAAGAATGAAAATATAAGTAAAAGCAATACTAACCACCAATGGCACAGTGTATTATATTCATATGAGAGTTGTATTTTAGCAAAAAAATATGTTTTGGTTATTAGTAGCAGATAACCACTTCCTTTAGAACTCCTCAAATGAAAATCAAATGATAGAAACTAAAAGACAAAGAGATTTTTGTTTTGGTTCATCTCCAGACCTAACCTATATCTAAATCTTGAATGCAAGATTTAAAAACATAGTTTTTTTGTTGTTGTTATTTTCCGTTTTTTTTGTTGTTGTTGTTTGTTTGTTTGTTTGTTTTTTCCCGGTACACGGGCCTCTCACTGTTGTGGCCTCTCCCATTGCGGAGCACAGGCTCCGGACACGCAGGCCCAGCGGCCATGGCTCACGGGCCCAGCCGCTCCGCGGCATGTGGGATCTTCCCGGACTAGGGCACGAACCAGTGTCCCCTGCATCGGCAGGCGGACTCTCAACCACTGCTCCACCAGGGAAGCCTTGTTTTCCGTTTTTACATGACATAAAATATTGATATGTTTTGGTGAAAATCCATTTTCTATTCAGAATCTGAAACATAGTAAAATTTCAATAGTTACTGTTAACATTTTGAGGAAGACATATGCACATTTATGTAGAGTTTCTGTAATGTGTTATTTTTCTTAATTGGAGTATAGTTGCTTTACAATGTTGTGTTAGTTTCTGTTGCATAATGAAGTGAATCAGCTATATGTATACATATATCTTCTCCCTCTTGGACGTCCCTCTCACCACACCATCCCACGCATTCAGTTCAACACAGAGAACCGAGCTGAGCTCCCTCTGCTGTACAGCAGGTTCCCACTAGCTATCTATTCTACACATGGTAGTGTATATATGTTAATCCTAATCTCCCAATTCGTCCCACCCTCCACTTCCCCACCATGTCCACATGTCCATTCTCTATGTCTGTATTCCTGTATTCCTGCCTTGCAAATAGTTTCACCTGTACCATTTTTCTAGATTCCATATATTGCGTTAATATACAATATTTGTTTTGCTCTTTCTGACTTACTTCATTCTGTATGACAGACTCCAGGTCCATCCACATCTCTACAAATGACCCAATTCCATTCCTTGTTATGGCTGAGTAATATTCCATTGTATATATGTTTCACATCTTCTTTATCCATTCATCTGCCGATGGATATTTAGGTTGTTTCTGTGTCCTGGCTATTGGGCAACTTTGCTAATATGGATCTATGCTCTTATGGTTTTATTATATTGCATTATACCATATTGTGTCTTATAAAATTATTTTCCTGTACGTGGTTTGAAATGTCAGAGCACAAAAAAGAAAGGATTCAACACATTTTTAAAATATAATCAGGTTTGAGATGACATGATCATGTAGATGTGGTTGAAAGTTTGGGAGATTTCTAGATCACTAATTGTCAGTCATATTTTGGCTCTCATGCTACTTCTTATAGGAGCCTTCCATAATCACTCACTCTACTGCAGTCCCCTCTAACCTGCCACTGGGTATCACATTAGTCTGTTTATTGACTAAAGAAGCTGTATCAATAATTTATATGATCTTATTACTTTGTATATTATATCTATTTTCCCTGCTATAACGTAAACTCCACATACAAGCAGGATCTTGTTTCTGTTTTTGACCACTGCATTTTGATCTAGAAGGGAATCTACTTGTAGGACTCATAAATAAAGAGTTTATGAATGAATAGATAAATGAGTAAATAAGTAGTATCAGTATCATCATTTTTCTTATATTATTATATATTAAAATTACACAGACCAGAGGGAAAAAATAACTGATAGTAAACACTGATTATGCAACTTAATTTCTACTTGTGTTTCATTGTTCAGATATGATTATCTGAGGTAATATAAACACTTTAGATACCAAAATTTGAAAAAAATTAGATTAGATACTTTTTTCTAATCTAATTTCTCATATGTAAAACCTATTTAATACAAAGGACTCTGAAAGATGTGAAATCATAATATCCACTCAAGAAAACATGCCCTTAATAAACCTTAAAATAGTCACATATCCTTACAAATTCCCAAGCGGTTGGAATCAAATAGCTTTGTTTTTATTTTGTTAAGTATAGCTATTTCAAAAGCATGTAAAATGAAAACCCAAAATGGGATTATGGTACTTTAACATATCATACTGATGTTAACCATATCATTAATTATTTCTCATGCAAACTTTCTTGACAGATAAATTTGGTAAGTCTGATTTACTTGTGAATTCTTGAAACTGGGTAAATTGATATATTACTCATTGTTCTCTATGTAATCACAGAAATTGCAATCAAATGTGGCACTCTTAAATCCAATTGTCAAGCCTTATCCATGAGCAGGCCTTATGAACAGTCAGAGTAGGCAGCTGAATATGTCATATGATTTGAAAGCACTGGGAAATTATTTTTACTTAAAATATCTTCCTCATTATCTTTCTCTGTGCATGAAATTTCATCTTTAAAAATCTCTCAGGGCTTTAACTTTAGTTTTCGCTTAATACTTGGAAGTTTGAGTCTTCTCTTTTACAAATGCTTTTGGAGAGCTCATCTGGAGATTCAGGGAGGACGTCCTTTCTTAACACCCACCTGAAGAACTTTTTTCCTATTTCAGGGAAGTCTTTTCTGTCATGAAATTTAGGTATTATACATAAAGAAGAGAAGAAGGTGGCCCTTGCAGCTGGCCAGATTGGCAAAATCATACCTGGGGACAAAGGAAGTCACTCATGTTGTAGCCAGACAGCACTCATGTGCCCTCAGGAGGTTAGGTGGCCAACATAAAGGCCAGGAGAAACATGGTGAGGAAGAGGAGATTCCAAACTATAAGATCTTATAATTTCGTATTTATGACAATATTCAGTGCTTCATCTGAAGTTTAGCCTTCCATTCTACCAAGGAACTGATGATACAAGAGATTATTATTTTCTTAGAGAAACACAGATAGTTCTTGATGAGAAATTTACTCACATTTTATGAAAACTGTCTCTTCTTCTACTATGTACAATTGTTTCCTATTCTGGAATCAGGAAAAGGAAAAAATACATTTGGGGTTTAATTATTCTTTTCTGTGTGTATGTGTTCTTATTTTGTTGTTGGTATTGTTTCATAAAACTTGTTTTGAATGGATCACCCGTTAGAATGAAGCTAATGTATTTAATTTGTAAACAAATAGACATAAGGAAACAAATTAAACTTCATTCCATTACTTAATCATTGTTTGTTCTACTTCCCAGTTTTGAGTAATAAATATAAGATATTCAATCACCAATATTTCCCATTTTCCTTCTTTTATTTTACATTTAGCAATTAATACTCTTTGACATATCGTATGTTTTGCTTATGTATTGTATTTTTTGTACATATCCTGCACCCTTTGCCAGAATTAAGCTTTATGAGGCCACAGATTTTTACTGATTTTATGTATTGTTCTGTTTCCAGTGCCCCCAACAGTTTGACACATATTCAGTATTCGATAATATTTTCTGAATGAATGAATGGATGAAATTTGAGACAAGAGAACCACGGTGAAAGATGAAAGTTGTTTGATGTTATTTTCTTTTTTATAGTATATGTTATTTCACTGTAAGATGAAAATTTGTCAGTAAGCAGTTGGGACACAAACATAATTAAATAACTTTGTTCTCTAATTTCTTGAAAATATGAGAATATTAAATAATTTGTTAGTTGTTTCATACAGTGTGTGATCACTGAGATCACAATCAATATTTTTAATCTATCTGTAATGATTAAGTTCACTGTTTATTTTAAGGGTATATAACCATAGTGTTCATTTTCTAAACTTACTAGAGAGAGAGATCTCTTAGCAAAACTGTGCATCCATGTTTGTTTTGATTTTGGTTCACCTCTTAGCATCTTATCTTGTCTTTAATCAACATAAAGCTTGTCTAATTCATTGGCTCTATATGTGATTTAAGGTTTTCATGGCATGTGAAGAATGTGATTTAAACATGTAATTTTATTATGTGTTAACATAATCTTCTGAGTTAAAAAACAATAGTTGAGGGAATTCCCTAGAGATCCATTGGTTAGGGCTTTGTGCTTTCACTGCCAAAGGTTCAATCCCTGGTCATGGAACTAGGATCCCTCAAGCCGCACGGTGTGGCCACAAAAAAAAAAAAGTTGAGGTAGTTCAGTCTAATACATAAATTAGCCCTTTATCACAAGCTAGGTGTTTATGACTAAAATCCTAGTTACAAGAAGCCCTGTATCTCCAACAGCCTTAATCTTATGGTGCATAATCATGAGAGTAAAATTAGAAAAAAACAAAACAGAAAAATTCAGACTATGAGAGAAGTAGTTATACACTGTCTCTAACCTAGACAAATCTATGCAACATAAAGAAATAAGAGTTCAATTAGTGCAGGAAATAGAAAAGAAATACAAGACCATTATCCAGACACTTTAGGTCATTTATTGTAGGGGTAAATGACTTCTATAACTAGAAAACTGCTATGTTACTACATAATCAATTTTACAGTAAGCCTTTCTCATAATTAATTTTTTAAATTATGTTCACAGTTTTTTCTTTTAGTTTAGCTCAGAAGTTCATAATTTAGGAAGTTTTCTATTAGTGAATTCAACAGAGAAATCTAAGTATTTTGGTGTTACTCAATAAATAATAATAACCATAAGGTAAATAATGAAAAGTTATTTTCCTTTCTTTTTCCTTCCCCTCTTCCTGCCTCCTTCCCTCCCCCCTTTTTTCCTGCAGATATCTAAACAATATTTATTACACACAAATTATATACTAAAATTCAGCTTGCTACTAAGGCTATAAATACAAATGAGGTAAAAATCTCTGACTTCAAAAAGCTTGTAGGGGAGAATCTGGAAATTTGCAAATAAAAAGATGTCATTCCTCCCTATTTAAATCAAATAGACATTTATGAGATTCTTTCTATAAAAGAAGTTGCTGAGATAGATTTCATTATCCTTTTTATTCTGTACTACACTTACCACAATATTTGGCACATTAAAGTTGCTCAAAATAATTTTACTAAATTAATATTTTGTGTGTGTATTATATGTGAACTTTCTGTGTGGGACCCTTAACGTGCAAATACTACCTTGTTGGTGTTAACGTGGTAAAGACTTTTTCTGTAAGTCTGTTGATGACTGGAAGAAGATAAGTAAACATCATCTAATGATATTTAAAAATTAATTAATACATAATAGAGAAATCAAACATCTCTTCTACTCTCTCCCTTTATATGTCTATGTATCTTTCTCTTGACAACACATATATTCAGTAGAGGCACAAATCACAACTTATAGATGTAAGGGGAAAAAAATGAAGAAATGAGTCATCAATATATTTATCTCAAATCAGAGTATCATGCATTTATGAATGATAGAGTCACCTATATCATAGGATTTTGATTCTTAATTAATTAATTTAATTATTATAAGATTTTAAAACATGTGTTTTTCAGCCAGAAATAATTGTTTCTAAACCAAAGCAAAAACTACCTGATTGACAGTGGCCTGCTCTTTGCTCTGTGTCACTAGACTATAGGCTCTAGGAAGGGAAGGACTTGTCCATCAAGCTCATTGATGTATTTCTAGCACATAGCACAATACCTAGTACATAGTAGCTATTCAATGACTATGTCTTTTATAAATAAATGGTTTCCAAAGTTTAAAAGCCTTTATAAGATTTTGTAGGAAAGCAGATAATATTTATTTTTAAGCTTGTTTTAGATGTTGCCTCATCCAGCTTTCCTACGTAACCCCAAAGAAGATTAAGTCTCTTGGTAAATTCTCCAGTAACACATCATAATTGTCTTATGTGACATTTACTACATTACTGCATTTACTAATTATTAGGTGACATATTTTACTTTCTGTCTTGTCCTATGGACTGTAATTCATAAAGACAGAACACACCTACTTAGTTCATCAGTTTGTCTCTGCTAATATACTCCCAGAAACAATATTAATAACTTGGAAAATATTAAATTATTTAAGGAATTACTGTGCTTCAGCTCATAAGCTAATATAAACCTTAGTCAATTTTACCATGTTTTTGGTAATATTGCTACACTATGTTAGAAGTGTAAAATTATAGGTTTTATATGATGCTTCCCTCCCTTCTCAAAATCTAAAACTCATAAAGCTCACCAATATGCAAGCGTTAGCCCACCTAATTCTAATTTTGCATATGTTAGATTACCAGCCCTTTATATATTTCCTTAAATTTATGTTTAAAAAGTTAATATTTGTTATTAAAACAGAATATACTAATTTTAGGCAAGGAATCATAGTTAAAGATAAAGGAATAACTCTTAATTAGTTTTCAATAAAGCTTTAAACTCATTGTCCTTTTCGACTAGAGTTATATTGCTTTTTAACAGCTAAAAATATGAACAAGGTAACCTTTGAGAAAAGAGAAGAGAAATGCCATCTTTATTGCCAATAGGGCACAAAAACATGACAGATTTTTTTATTGGTAATATTCAGGAAACTGATGACAAAGGTGTCCTGTCAGTGAATGATAATTGTTGAATATCCATGAGTGTGTTAGAATTTCACTGTTCCTGTGCAAAGCTGTGAGGTGAGAGCTGCATATTTCTTTTCCCTCTTAGCTTCTCATTCAAATTTCTCTCTCAGCACCTCCCCTCACATGGTCTCCATGAGTGCCCACTTCACTCACAATTCTCCTTCATTGTACGCAGCCCCTCATTTCAGCACCCCACAGAATTGAAATCTCCCCTGATCTATGATCCAAGGTATTTATTACAAGCCCCACAACCAGTTCTCCATATTCTAGTTTATTTTCTCAGCTATTGTCATGAAACAAAGTAGTCTAATAAACTAAGTCACAGACAGCTGATAGTGTGTTTTTTTATCCTTTGCCTTTGTATATTTATTTTAAGAGTAGATGTGTAGAAGTTACACTAGCTTAACTCAAATTAGTGTACCAATGATCAGGCAAATTATAGGGCCTTTTGTAGGTGTATTTAAGGCATATTAAGCAGAACAGAATTTTCATTGACTTTCAAATTCTGAGTCCTAGTTGCCTATACTATTTTGATACTTTGATTTGTTGGAAAAATATCATTCAGTAGTTGCACTTATTAGTCCTTATGAACAGAGGTTATAGACTTTAATTTTTTAAAAGTCATCTTCTTCGATCATCTTAGGAATAAAAAAGAATGATTCTTGTGTTAAAAATGATTAACCTAAGTAGTGTTATATTTATCATCAATACTGCAGTGACAGTCCCAAGATTATCAGAATGTTGCTGCGATATGTGAAGCTGCACTTGTGCTACATGTAAGGCCTTTTAGAATTGTACCTAGGAATTCCTTCTCAGTAGATAGGAACCACCATCACCATTAACATTGAAACACAGTTTAAGACTCCTGGCAAAGAAGTTGTAATAGTGTCAATATTTGAAAGAAAACTACAAAACTCCCCCTGCTGGCAGGAAGTACTGAAAACATTATCCATAGTATATGAATCTTTTTTGCAGGCAACAGAGAAGGAAAAAAAAATGATAAGAATCAATCAGTTGCCCAAGGAAATATAATAATCAGAAACCAATCAGCAAGTTAAATGCTCTGAGGCAGTGAGTGGCTTTCTAATGGCTGATAGATAATGATACATAGTCAGAAAAGCAGGCTTATAGGTAAGTAACCTTCATTTTTTCCAAAGGCAATGCACACCATCTATTATACTGTCATGATTCCATAGCTGGAGGCTTAGAGAGCTCTTAACTTGTAAATAGATTTTGGATAATGGTTAACTCCTAATGACTTCATTCTTGAGGCAGATTACAGATAGCAATTTTTAAGGAAGGTTTAATGGCAAAACTAGTTAGTTGCCTTGTAATTTTCCACTGTTGTAACATTTTGACGCTTAGAAAAATGTTGAAGTATTGCTGTTTGACCCTTTTTCTTGCTGCCAGATTCCTGCTGGCACTGTTACAGTAGCAGCATCTTCTCACATGTCTAAGGTTTACATGATCCATCTAAATGATTTTCAACATTAACTTTCGGAGACAATTTTAAAGCAGAGTATATATAACTAGTAAGGCATAAACTGGGGCCACTCTCTTAGGTAGTGATATTTTAACAGAAATCAAAGTCTTAATCCAAAGACACTCTAATTAGAACTTTAGGCAATGGCACGGCACACATTTGAATAGATGAGATAATTTGGGGGACATGTTTCTCAAGGTAGAATTATTCTGTTCTTTTCTCCTATAAAGATAAATTGATAGGTTTACATCAGTATTTCTGCAAGATATTATTTCTACATACATGTGTTAAAAAGTTTGGGAAACACTGCTTAATATATAGTATCTTGTAGTATCCCCAATGTACATCCACATATGAATTATCTAGAGTTTACAAAATATGTTTTTGTTTGACACAGCTTTCCCAACCAAGAATGACCATGAAATTTTTTCAGTGTAAATTTGTGTAACATCCTATGGTACACTATAAGAATACTGATCTAGAAAAGAAGAACATTGGCTTGTCTTTGATCATATTTAAGCCAAAATATTTTTCTAAGGAATGAAGGCATGGTAAAATATATTAAGATTTTTTTAATCTATAGAGTTAATTAATATTAGCTATAAAATTATGTCATGTTGCCATATGTTAAATTATTTTAGGTGTTCACAATAGTCACTCCCATATTTATATCCTCTCCACAAGTATCTTTCAGTACATACAGCTCATGGAAGCAACATATGATGATCACAGGGCAGTCTTTCTTCACCTGAAATATTACAGCGATGTGAGTCACGGGAGAGCAGAAAACGGATTAGAGATTCATAGTGCTCTCATATGCTCATAGGTGAGAAAGAACATTGCAGTTTCAGGGGAGTAAGGATGGCTCAGCACAGATGGAGGCTCCTATGTCTGCTGATCTAATGTGCAGCATAGAAGGGAGATGAAGATGCAAAGAGAGGCAGCGGTCAGAACATGAAATGCTTTGCCTGCAAAGCCGAAGTCTTGGAATATGACATATAATCTATGAAAAGAAGGCTTTTATGTAGGGGGGAATAACTGGAAGAATAAAAATGTTCATGGCCTGCATTTTTCTCCTGAAAATTGCAAGGGCTTTGTTGATGTCTATGAATAATATATATATATATATATATATATATATATATTCTTATAAATTGGATGATCTATTTTATTGAATGGAATAATGTTACTGAGAAATTGACACTGCTCTTTAATAATGAAAGTTAATATTAATATCTAGAAATCTTTTGGAATTAACAATAGAAGCAGCCTTATCATGCACTCCTCTCATTTGTGATTTACTTTAGAATTTGCCTGGCAGGTTCACATGTGAGATGTCATGGCATGCTCACTTTCACAGAAAGCAATGAAAGTTCAGAAGCTTCAGGTTACTTTCTCAGTCTCACACTGAGGAAGAGCTGGAGATTCATATTCCTTTCAATGGGACATTTGTTGAGCACCTATCGAATGTCAGGTTCTGTGCTGGGCATACGAAGCAGAGCAATAAATAAAACAGTCTTCCGTCAGTCTTTCCAATACCAGGTCTTTTTTTTTTTCTTTAAATGGAGGCTCTCCATCACCTTGGGCTAGCCCACCTGATGTATTGTTGCCACCTGTGATCTCTAGGACATCCTTGCTATCATTGGATTTCTCTCCAAATCCTAAACCCAAGTCCCAAGACAGGCACTACACTGCATCATTCACAGACAGAGCATGTCTACAGATTTCTTTTGCTAAACCTCTTTTTCATTCTCGAGGTTGTGGTTACATGCTGGTTGTACCATACTCACTCTACCTCTAGTGTTTCTTCTTTGTAAAAATGGAATGGTGCACTTGAAATTAGATTGCAAAGCTAATTATATATATATGCTGGTGGTGGGTGTTGGGTTGCTCATGCCTGTGCTGCTGGAGAGAAAGCAGCAGAACGATTTGTACCAGGAATGTACTGCAACTTAGAAAGATGATTGAAGCTTACTTAGAACAAATAAGCCTTTCTACTTAGTGTAGAAAAAAAAAAATCTAAAGATACAAGACTAAACACCAATTGGGAGATAATTTGGTAGGTCATTGCTGAAAGCAAAATAAGAAATGATGAGGGTCCAGCCAAAATAGAGGAAATAGGATTGACTAGGAAAATACTTAGAGAATAAAATCAAATGTATTTAATGGCTGACTAGATATAAATGAAAACAGAAGTCTAACATAACTTCTATATTTATGAGTTGTACACTGTAATGCCCCTTTAAGAAAGGAAAAATAGAAAATGTGACTTACCCAGCTTTGAAAAATTGAGCCTATGTATGTCCAGTCACACATTTAAGGTTGCTATTTCCTTGCTAACTTCTTCCCTTTCACACTCAGATTCCTAGGAAATTCCACTTATTTTTGTGGTTTAAACTAGTACTTATATACTCATAATGAATAACTATAAGATAAAATAAAATAATTAATATAATATAATATACTTATCCTGGCTCTTCCTCCTAAGCATCCTACTCTTATATCCAGCTCCCTATTAGACCCCTCCAACTGTATTTCCCACTGGTGAATTCATTCAATATGTCCTAATCTATATTCATAGTCTTTCCATCTTAAATTGTCCTCCCTGCTATACAGTATCCTTTCAGTTCTCTAAATTCATTTTCTTATCTATAAAAGAGAAATAATAATATCTATACTAGATTATTTCTATGAAGTTTAAATGAGACAAAAGTATTAGCATTATGCTCTCATACTAGTAAAAACTCAACAATTGGAAGTTGTTGATGATTTGTTCATCCATTCAATCATTAATTCTTAAATATTTATTGAGTAGTTATTATGTGCAGGTATTATTATAGGGACTAAAGATGGAGCAATAAACTAAACAAGGCCTATCTCCTATAGCTTCATTCCAACTGGGGGAAAGCCAATAATAAAAAATAAAAATGCATTGAGGTTAATGACATAAGAGCTATAAAGAGAAATAAATCAAGCTCTGTGAATCCAGATTGGTAGGGGTGCTCTTTCTGATAAAGAAATCACTGAAGACCTTTTTGAAGTGGTGACATTTGATCAGACATGGTAAAGTGAGGAATGAATGGAAGGAAGAACTTTCAAGGCAAAGACTAAGGAACTGAAAGGACAGGACCATACTTGGTGTATTTAAGGATTAGCAAGAGACCAATATGAGACAGGCTGGGACCTGGGATCCTATGCTGCAGTTCTTACACCTGGACAAACATCTCCTCCAGCAACAAAATACAAAGAAACTCTAAGGGACTAAAATTAACTACATGCATGAGCAGATAGGACAAATTATGAACAACAAGATATGAAAAGACCAAAACCCACACAGCACCACCAAGGGGGTGGGCAGATCACCTAAGCTACCCCTCTGGCTGGACCCTGGACACACCCCTACCCTCACCCCACATCAGGAATCAGCTTGCCCTGCCTCAGGGAGCAAGCAAAGAAACCTGCTACTTGTTTTTGCTCCCTCCTGCTGCAGCAGGGACCACAATAAAGCCTTGCCTGAATTTCTTGTCTGGCCTCTTATCAATTTCTATTGATTAAGTAGGCCAAGAACCCTGGTCGGTAACAAATATGGCTGTTGTTGAGTGGGGAAATCCACAGGAAATAAGGTCAGAGAGACAGAGAGAGAGAGTCACAGGCTAGATATTCTGGTGTTTACTGTACACCATGGATTGCCATTTGTTCTAGAAACACCAGAGGGAGATACAAAATAAATCTCTCTTAAAAATCTGTTATAAATATAATAAATAGAAACAATAACAACAAAATCTTGTGTAAAGAAAATAATAATGAAAAATTATTTTAAATAACTCAGAGTGTACTGTGATCATCCTAAATTTAAATTTAGTCTGGTATTATTGTTTTGTAGATGTTCAGGTGTATAACACTAAATCAGACTTTGTCCTCTGTATAGTTTGGCCCTTCATTTACATATTTCCCTTGAGTACAGCTTACTTAATCCAGGAGTTTTGTTTTATTTTGTTTTGTTCTTTTAACTATTTTTAACAAGTGGTAAAAATTGTACACTTAGCTTACTTTAAGTTTTCCCTTTAAAATAAATTTAGCTTATTTAAAACATTAAAGATACAATCGGGCTTCCCTGATGGCACAGTGGTTGGGGATCCCCCTGCCGATGCAAGGGATGTGGAGCGGCTGGGCCCATGAGCCATGGCCGCTAAGCCTGTGCATCTGGAGCCTGTGCTCCACAACGGGAGAGGCCACAACAGTGAGAGGCCTGCATACCAAAAAAAAAAAAAAAGATATAATCACTTTCTATTATAAATATGCTCTATGAAATTTCACAACTATAGCATAAATGTTATATTAAAATTTTACATATCAGCTTGAATCAAAGGTTTTTCACTTCCCATTTTTTATAAGGCAGTTTTTTCATAAGAAAATACATACTAGCTGACCCTCAGTCCAACAAAAAGATATTTTCATAATTTGAATTTGTGTTTTGGAATAGTGATGATGGAAAATGTTTAATATTTACACAAAATACTTTCTTAGGATTATAAACACAGAAATGTCATATTTCTTTTAGTTGGCTACAACATAGCTACACTCAAGAACTTTTTAAGATTTGATGCAGTTTTATAAGAAAAATCATGTTTGTGTTTATTTCCCTCATAGTGGTATATACCCATCCTGAAAGCTTGAATTTATTAGTACTCAATAAAGTACTAGGTTTGTTGGACTGATCCCATAAGACATTTTACTGTAGAAGGAGAATCAAAGGCCTCCAATAATAATTTATTTGGAGGCTGAATTTAATAATATGCCAGGCAAGGAAGTGTCTTAAGGAAGAGTCCCCCCAGCTCTGAAGTATGAGAGTGTCATATAGAACAAGGTGGAAATACCTTCCAATTAGGATAAGATTTGAAAAGGCATTTACTGATTGCTTATAGAAGGGAACTGGAAATCTGTCTTGCTCATTATTGTCGCAGTGTCACATCATTATTGAAGGCATGAAACTAGGCCCATTTCTTTAAAAGGTCTGGAATGTTGAGACTTGGCTTAAGGTCATGAAAGGGTCAAGCCCACATATGCACGTGCAAGACTGAATAGAGATTTCCTTTATCATTACTTATACTCATTTAGCACCTGCCTATAACCTAGAGGATAAAAGCCCCAAGTATATATTTCAAGTTGTTATATGGTCCACTAACTGTTGGTCTATTCAGCGTAAAGCCTTTATATGTTTCTGTTTTTATTTCATGATTTGACTATCAGTAATTGGTTGCAATTAGCCCATACTTAGTATGCTGTTGACACCAAAATGTCTTTACACACCCTGTTTCCTTTGCCTCTAATCACCATCTTGATAAATATTTATTAACAATGCATATTTAATAGGTATTTATTATACATTAATTATGTGCTAACAAATAAGATAGACAATGGTAAACTAAAAATATCACAGGATTTATTAATTCAGTAAGTATTTCTGTTTAATATATAATTTGTGCTAGATATGGTTCTAAAAAATAAGGATACCATGGTAAGCTGAACATAAATTACCACCATCATGGTGTTGAAGGAAACCAGAATATGTCACCTCCAAATACACCTCTCTGACATAAAATATTATTTTGAACAGAAGGTATTTAAGAAGCAGCAAATGTAGAGGGAGCTTTCTCTCATTCTTCTTTACTGCCTAAAGCCCCAAAATAAATTCTCCCTTTACTGCAGACAGACTCTTATCAGCCCAGAGATGGCACCAGAGAAATCTGTAAACAAACCTTACTCCTTTAGTTTCCTCCCGTATATTTTCCTTTTCACAGTTTGCCTTGGAAGCCTTAAACTGCTTTCCTTTGTCCTGATATTTCTCTAGAAATGTATTTTTCTTTCTTGAAGTAAGCCAGAGTTCCAAACCACCACTTTGAGTTACTTTTCTTTGAGGATTCTCCCATGTGATGTTCACTGCATGTGTTAACAAGCTGTTCATTTTTCCCTTGTTAGTCTGCCTTTTTATTAAAAAGTCCCAACTGAAAACCTATGTTGGGTTAGAGGTGAATTTTTGCCTAACTTACAATGTTTACATTCAAGTGGAGGGTTCAGAAAATAAACAAGAAAACTAATGATATAAGATTAGTATGATGAACAGTATCAAAGCGAAAACTGCAATGGACAAAGTTAAACAGGCAAGGAAGACTTTTTCCAAGATTATTACAATTGGGAAGGGAGACCAAAATTAATCAGAACTCAAATATACTGAAACAAAGAGCAGGAGAAGTTTTAAAGGTTGCAATAAACTAGTGGAAAAGTTCTGGAAGATGTTTTGAGAGCAGGCTGATCTGAAAGATGTATAAAGTACCTTGAGTTATTTCCTGAGTTTTCAGATAATTTTCTCTGTGATGAGACAATCTGTTTTTGCTAATTGGCTGCCATGGAAGTTAGTCTCCTATTCTTTCCATAGAGACTGAGAAATAGGGGCATTACCTTTCTTGATAATTACATTTCTAAGGGATGTCTTTCAAGTCT
Source organism: Monodon monoceros (assembly GCF_005190385.1). Classification (NCBI taxonomy): domain Eukaryota; kingdom Metazoa; phylum Chordata; class Mammalia; order Artiodactyla; family Monodontidae; genus Monodon; species Monodon monoceros. Next base: position 38,077,133 of record NW_021703785.1, read on the forward strand.
ATGAGAAAAAACATTCCTGGGTTGTAAACTGGCAAGAGGCTTTTTAGAAAGACTTACATTTATCTCAAAGGGGCAGAAGGAATAACTCACAATTATAGTTGACCATTGAACAACACCAGGTTTGAACTGCATGAGTCCACTTAAACACAGATTTTTTTCCATAGTGAATACTACAATACTATATGATCTGTTTTTGATTGAATCTAGGGATATGGAACCATGGCTATGGAGGAACAATGACTCTAGTTATATGTTAATTCTTCACTGTGCAGAGGGTTGGTACCCTTAACTCCTGCATTGTTCATGAGTCAACTCTATAAATTTCCTAAAGAAAATACTCTGAGAAAAGAGAGGGCAGGGGCCTACAATGAGGAAGAAGCTCATATAAAGTTTAGTCAAGCTGAGGGAAGTGTGAAGTCTACCTTGGTCAAGAGAAAGCAAGCAGGAGAGAATAATAATGGGAAACAGCTCATTTAGAAAGCATTTTAAGGAGATGGCAGAGGAGGTGATATGTCAGCGATGGCAAAGAGGTGAGAAATCCTGGGAGCCAAAGTTTCTAGGCAGGGAGAAAAGAAAAGATGCTTTTTTTCTGATGTTCCCCTTTTCACTTCCATTCTCAGCATTGTCATAAAGCAGGAGGAAAGTTAAATAGTTTCTCTGGTCTTCTCTTTTATATCCTGGGTTAGAGGACAGCCTTGATCAGAAGTACTTTTCTTCTGGTCCCCAGCTGTTCAGCTGATATGGAAGATGGTTCCATAATGAAATTATCAAAACACAAGGCTAATGGAGACTATAGGACCACATACATTTCTTATAGCAAAGAAAAGTTCTCACATGTATTTCATTCACTGTGTTGCTTACACGAAGACACAAAGTGAACTGCTATATCTTTACCCACTATTATTGTTTGATTACTGTTTAATCTACAGTCCCTTTAACTTATACTCAGTACAATTATTTGTGTAAAAATGTTAGAATGGAATTCTACATTGCCATACATTTTTATTACTATTATACATTTCCAATGACTGACAACTATATTTGTAATTGAAATTCTTTTTAGTTACCTCCTTATAGTAGGCTATGAACTCCAAATTAAAATGTGAGTCAGCCTGTCTGAATTTAAAATTTAAAATGAATTATAGAATTTTTGAGAAAATAAACTTCATTAAAACTTTATTTGCACATTAATAAGAATGAAGTACTTGAATATTCTCTCAGGTATATTAAATATTTCTCATGCCATGTTATTGCCTTATTATTAAAATTGTTTATTTTTATACAAAACTAAGGAGGAAAAGAGTAAACTCTAGTCACAGAAGTTCAATTCAGTAAATGTCATTATTACTCCCCGTCCCTCATAAACACACACAGTGAAGTGAACTTTCAGAAAATGGCTTACATTCTAGCTGGATTTATAAAGCTGAATGATCTATAAATAACTTAAATAAGAATTGAAATATTTCACAAGGAGTAACTGCACAAATTGAGTTTATATGACAGTGTTTTAGAACTACTGCTCAGTTTGGGTAGTAATAATTTTAGGAAAAAATGTATATCCGCCTCTTATATTCATATATTATTTATTGTAGCAACTATACATATTCATATTTCAATAAACATTTTAAATATAAACAAAGTCTTCATCATGATGAAAACAGACAATATGAACAGCAACAAATAAGTTTTTAATTGTTTTAAAAATACCTACTTTTTCAAAAAAGAAACTCGATTAGTGAAAATGTTATGGTAGAACATAAAAAAATTAATGAAACATTTCAGAATTGAGTAAATTGTTTGCTTTAAAATATTGCTACTAGTATGTGAATGGAAAAAAAAATCTGACATTACAAAACTTCTTGTTTAAAAAGTATCTTTAATTATACAATAATTTAAGTACATAGGAATTATTTCCCATGTAATGGAATTTGCTCTTCACCAAAAAAATGTAGAGCTATAAAACTGATTAACATTAGCTAACAAATTATTTTATTACTGAGAATGATTTTTACTTTTAGTAATTTGTTAATTTTAGTTGACATTTTCAAAGTAACTGAATTCATTAACAATTTATTAGAAACAATTGTGCTTATTTAAAATGTAATGTATTCTCAAATTATAATGCAGCCATCGTGTTCTTTGTTATGTAAATATTGATTGACCACTATGCAGAGTTTTCTTTACCTGAGGATTTGACTATTCCCACGTTGTCAAGGATAAAATCCCCAATTGTTATGCATTATAGCCAGTGTAGGGTGCAAAATAAAGGCACTGTGTAGCAAGGAGGAAGTGGTCAATATCTCATTAGTCCACTGAACAAGATTTACACTCTGCAACACATCCTCAAGCTTCAATCTATAAATTATGTAGAACCTTTACCCCCAACTCGGGGACATATTTGAGGTTGCTATTCAAAAGGTAGGCAAAAAATTCCTTTCATGTGCTGAATTTAAGTAGAGGCATGGGTTCTAAAAAGGCAAATTTAACATAAACATTTTAAAGTTATGTAGATGGATAAATGTCATTTTTATAAAATAGTATTCTACAATGATGGATATATAATATGTTTCTAAGTCTCTTTAAAATACATAATAAACTAAAGTGCAGATAATTTATGAGATTAGAACTTATTTTATAAAAAGAATTGATAATTATTTTTGAATAACTTGTATTCAGGCCTTAAGTGTTTGTGTGTTTTTCTGTACTCTGGATTTATTTTTCCCCCAGAGGTCTTAAAAATAGAAAAACAGCATAAAGCCCATTCTATTAAAACACCAAAGGTATTTTAAAGAGGCAGAATAATAGTTTACTAGAGTAAGTTGGGGAATTTATTATGTATCTTTCACAATTCCAATAAACAGAGAAAGAATTAATAGACATCATTTGGAAAAAGAAGTTAGTGGGTCCCAAATTTGACAGCTGATGCTGTTAAGGGAAGTGAAGATGGGCACATGATTTAAATATTCTGATGCTCAGTTTGCTCATCTAATAAAATGGGGGTAACCATTTCTAATAATAATTATGAAACAAGAACTTGTGTAAAACCCTTAACATATGTGCATTAGCGTCCCTCAAATAATATGCATCTCTAAATATATAGGCTATTGTTTTATTTTTATTCTTGTCCCTAACAAATGTCTTCGTCATTACTATTTGTAATGATGCCATAGTGACTTATCAGTAATGTAATCTTTTAGAGCATCTTATTCATTACATCATCACCCTATTCACAAACTTTCTCTTAATTTCTTTAATCAAGTGTTTAAGTGCTTCTACTATTTTTCCCCTAAAATCTATTTTTTCTTTCCACTAGCTCTCTTCCCCAAACATACACCCCTGTCAAACTATATGACTTGATATTTCTTAGAAATTTCTTCCTCTGTGTCTTTACCCACATCATTGTTTTCTCATTCACAATTACCTTTCCCTCACTGCTGGTCTGGTCTATAGAAATTTGTCATTTTTTAAGAATCAGTCAAATCTGGTGTATAATTTTTAATGACTCTCATGTTTCCCCTCCTTTGTGCTGTTTTTGTGTATCGTATTTATATAACCTACATAATAAATTGCTTTATGTTACAATTGTATAAACTTTTCATTTACTTTCATAAATTATAAAATATTTGAAGGCCCCACTACTGTCTTATATATCCTTATAACTGTGACCTCAAGTATATTATATATGTAGCTTTTTTCTTGAAGAGTAATACTGTGCATTGAGTTTACCTGAAATCATGTCTGCTCACAGAAATGAATCAGTTCCCAAATGAAAATCAATTTGACCTGCTTTTTTTTTTTTTGGCCATTAAACTTAACACAAATATGGAATATATACTACACTATGTAATAGTATTGTAGTCCCAGTTTTATGTAAATGGATTCTGACAATTTAGAAAGTACAAGAGTGATAACCTTGAAACAGAATTTTTAAATTATTTTTTCATATTTACAAAAGGTTAAGATATAACTTTGTTGAGAAACATATATATCTGGAATACCAAAACACACATTTATTGAAAGTATTCTACAGATGAAGGCACAGAACAATTTTACAAGGCTTTATTATGAGATGATTATAAGCTAACCTTGAGGTTAATGGAAAGTTTGCTTAAGAGTACTTTACAAAAAAAAAAAAAAAAAAGAACCTGGTAATAGTAAGCCAATGTCACTAAAAACTTTCAAGGAAAAGGGGTTATTTTATAATCAATATGTTGTTTAACCTGTAATTTGGATAAAAATCAGAAAGGAGCATGAAAATATATTCAGACTTACATCTTTTGCAGGAAAAATCTGGCAGCAGCATCCAGCACCAGCTGGAGTTTATGCAGGTTCCTTTTGGGCCAGAAGCCAGGAGAGGATTGCAGTAATCTAATCCTGAAATAGCAAAAGCATGAAAGACCATTTCAAGGTCTAATTCAAATAGACATGATTACAACCAAATGGGGGTTCCTTTAGGAGAAAGGAAGATAGAATACCTTCCCTAGGAAATTAAATATTTTAAAACAAAATAAATCTAGAAAATATAGAAAGCAATAATAATATTTTATGATTATTCATTTCTACTAGCAATTAAAACATTTAGCTCAATAGAAGAGGAAAACTTCAAAAATAAACTACCATATGAAAGATAATTAAGACAAAAAAGGAGCACATTGCAGCTTCAATTATTTCTGTAAATATTCTTCCACAGTCCATAGTGAATATATATCATACAATTATACTGTAGGTAATCTGGCCAGATAAATTATAGGAACCAGGAAAATATATACTGCTACTGACTATTCTTTTTGCTATATGATTGGAATCTAACTCCAGTAGAAATATTTTTAAATGTATAAAAATAATAAGCAATACATTAAAGTGATGAATTAACAGTTAATAAAATATTTATAATAAAATGAAAAACATTTTAAAAAGTCAATTGTATAACAGAATGAATAAAGAAGAAAAATAAAAGAGAGAACTGTTTTGTCAATAAAAATAGTAAATTAATATTACATATATGTGTTTATAAATTGCTCTGACTGAAGCAGTTATATATGTCATACACTATGGTTGCCATTAAATGTCAAGTTAAGCTCAAAGAGAATCAGTCAACCTCAAAATAATAATTTTGTATTGTTATTAGCACTATTGGTACTTCAATATAAACAGGATTTTATATTCAAAACATTTTCAAATCTTGAATTTCTGATCAGTTGAGACTATCAAATTATTTTAACTTCTCAATTCATTCAAACCAGTTTATTTGATCTCCCTTCCCCCTTCTCATCCTCAATCTCCCTGTCTCTTCCTCCCTCTCTCTCTCTCCACATGCAGACACACATAGGACACATATTATATAATCTGCTTATCATAACTGAAAACTATTTATTAACTTTGATATTTAAAATGTTAGGTTCATCTATAGCTCTATAAGTCCACATGAGGACTGAGCTGACAGATCTTTTGACCAATGGCTAGCATTCCAATCGTTAAATTACACTGCAGGCAGATGTGACCCTCTAGGTCACACTGAAGGAATAGAAATGGTCATGCCCAGATCTTTTATCGATCCTAATGGTACAGACCTGCTGATATTCCACAGCATCGTAAATGAAGCATTTATAAATAATTACTTGATAAATTTATGGAATCTATCCATTCCTTGAGATTAAGCAGTCAAAATAAGAATTATGGTCTTGATAAACTAAGAAGCAATTTTGTTGTAAAATTTGCCAAAATACAATAAATTATGATATAAAATATCCAAATGTTTAAACCATTAAATTTAAAAATATATCTATTCATCCATTTCTTATTAATAAAGATGAAATAGAGTCTATTTTATTCAACCGTACCTAACAATAATTTCTATTCACTAAACAATCAATTTGGAAACAAGGATTATGAGATTATAACAACAGATCAAAATCTTAATAGATGCTTGAAGCTTCTATTTAGTGAAAATTTGAGTCATTTTGAAAATTTACAAAGGAACAGTTCTACATTTCCCCTTGTGAATTTTATGTAAGAGAGCTTGAAGACGAAAATATGGAATACTATTAAGACCATACTGAGTTTGGCACTAAAATACAGAGAAAAAAGTGAGTATAAAATAGCTCTTTCTAAAGAAGGTAGAGAAACAGAAGAGGAGGGGAAAAAAATGGAGGAGCTGAGTTCAAGCACATAAGCTTAGGAAAATCAAAGAGAAGTTTACAGAGTAAAGTGGTTAAAATGTTCCCCCTGAATTGTTGTAATGTAGTCATGAAAGTAAACTGTTTCTGGAGGGAAAAGCAGGTCTTTGATCTATACCTCACCTTAAAGCCTGAGGGATGTAGGTGGATTATATTTTGAAATCAAGATCAGAAGTCTGTAAGAAACAACCAAAAAAACTACAAGGAAATATTTGGTGTTGGCAAAGGAAAGAGGTCTTGTCTTATTTATTCATATTATTAAAGGAGTCAAGATTCCCTGACTCTCAGGACAGTCTCTGATACAGACAAACCAGGGTCCTCTCATCTTATCTTTTATTGTTGATTTTTGAACCTAGATAAAGACCTTCAGATTTATCATCAGAAAATCATTTTAAAAGAGTACAACCTTCCAATTTGGGGAGTCTTGCTTTTGAAAAATCAAAAGGTAACAGAAGTATAATAAATTATTAACAATGATATAGCCTCCCTCAACACCTAAGCTGCATAACTGTCGATTGCTAGGAGTTCTATTGGGAACTATAAAGCTCAGGGCTGCCATTAGTCCCCATGTCTACCCTTCAAGTCAGAGGAGAATATTTTTTTCTTTTTCTACCTTCCAAATATCATGCAAGTATGTAGTTTGGACAAAATTCAAACCAGATTTTTGCTGACAACATTGTCTGGAAACATGATTCTTGTTTGCCAGTATGTTTCATAATAGAAAAAATTCAAGAGGACATAGATGATCATTCTATCAAAATACAGTATCCAGAAATATTTAGCCATTAGTTAACAATCAGAAAACTAAAGTCAAAAAAAAAATTGTAAATGAAATATAGATGCTGGATGTGAGGAGCAGAGAAAGATCCAGAACTTTTTTTTTTTGGTGTAGCAGTACACATTGGCTGAAATCTGGAGTGGAAGAGAATAGGGAGGTGAAGATCAACAAAAGTATATTTGTAAGTGCTACCAAAGTTATTGAGGGAATACTTAAGAACCCTTTCAACTACTTACATATTTTCCTAGGACTGACCTTTACACTTTTCTCAGTGAATCAACCATGGAAGAGAATAAGCATGTCCATTTGTAACTAGAGTGTATAATCTGATATCTCTGAAGAATAGTGGCCAGGTATATTTACTGAGGTTGAAAATAGCATATAATGAAAAATAGTAAATAGTAAAAAATAATAAGTAATTAATTGTCATATGACTGCTCCATGATTTATTAAGAATTAAATAGAAACATTTTTATTGAGAGCTGGAATTATCTTTAAAGATCAACTTTTCTAATCATCTTATTTTAAGTATAAAGAAACTAAGGCTCAGAAAGTTTAAGTGTCTTGATACACACATCTAGTAATAACTTTGTTTATTACCACACATCTAGTATAATAACTTTGTCTTCTTATTCCTAATATTGTGCTCTCTTTGTGATACCATCTTTAGGTTATGTAGTAGACAACTCTTGTTTTTACCCATTTAGCCTCCATTTTGCTACTTCAAGTATCATTCCTGTCTTGTTTAGGGAACAATCATACCATCGTTGAATCATTGTTGAACCATTAAACAAGTTGCCAGATAATCCTTCTTTCTACATTACAAATTACATGTTTCCAAGTTACATGCTCCTGACAAACCCAGGCTAAATAAATACTCTATGCCTTAAATTTAATCAGTAGTAAAGTATATAGGACTGAAAAAAATTAGCAGTCCTTTTCTACAGTGGTGTCTTAAAGAAACCATGCATTAAATTCTCCTACATAGCTAATTTCCTATTTAAGAATAGATATTTTTTCTTTAAATTCTGCAATATAATTCACATTATTTCAAAACCTTCCCTCCTGCATCCAGTAGGCAGTATAATTATTGTTATTTGCAATCAATCCTAATCATACAGAAATTGTTACCAGAGAATGAATACTCAGAACAGATGGTCAGGGAAATGTACATGATTTCGTAATGTGGGGTAGAGTAAAAGACAGTGAGATTCACTAAATATTAGTTCTGAGTTTACTTGAATCTTTCATAAATCTGGATAGCACTACTATCCTTGAAACAGAGTCATGTATTATGGGAATCAGATGACAGACAAAGTTTGATTTCGTAGTGATATCCTTTATCAACACTTTGCCATTTCCTTTTTTTACATAATACAAAAATATTATGTATTCTTGAATACATAATAGAAAAAGATATACTCAGCTTCTAGAAAAATTCTAGCATAAAACTAGAGTAATTTTGGTTTTGAGGGCTAAATAGAAGACATTGAATCTCTTACTACCTACCAGGTACATTCCTGCATAACTACTTGAAATATTCAGTAGTAAAGATTTTTAAAACTAGGTAAGGTAATGACTCCAACTATAATTGCTGTTCCAGATATGGGCTTCTCATAAATTGATAAGGCCTCTGGTTCTTGGTATATGGCTATCAGCTTGACAGATGCTTTCATCTGCAAGGGAAATATATACACATATATGTATATATATACACACTATATTAATATAATATATATATGTATAATACATACACACTATATTAGTAGAGACTGATTAAAGCTGCTGAGCCAGTTATATAAAAATAAAGGGTTTATTATAGATATTAAACCATATGCAATTGAGGGAGCTGGTGGAGAAGTCTAAATGGCTGTTGCCTCTGCATACCGTGTTAGAGTTTAAGCCACCATAATTAAGTGAGGCTGGTAGTCAAGGTGTGTAATGGCAGAAAGCATGGAAAACTGAAACACAAAAGGAAAAACTGAAACTTATAACAATATGGAACCGTCAAGGACAAAATGGGATGATGAATGAAAAAGTGGAACTCATGTTTGTCTGGTGGGATTATGGAGCTGGCTCATTAGCCCATGAGAGGCCAAATGGTAAATGTTAACAATTTGTTGAGACAGTTAACATAATATTAGTAGGTTGAAATAGGCCATGGTGAGAAAAGTTTCACCATGAAATTGGCAAATTCTTCTAATTAGAGATTTTATTTTCTTGAAATCCAACTTCTAAACTTTACCACTATAACACTGCATCTACCTCCAACCATCTCCAACCCCAATGACGCCACTGACTGGTGTCACACCCTCCACCACGGCGGAGCAGCATGACTGCTTAGCCCAGGACTCTGAAAAGCTGAAGGAGAAAGCCTATGGGAGCTGGAGCTACAAGCTGGGTGATCCCACTGTCAAGGAGATGAGGCAACAACAACATGTGATCTGATGTAAGCTGAACACCTTGCCCTGAACTTCAGAGCATAAAAGCAGCTACAGCTTCACTTCTCCCTCCAAATCTTACTCAATTTTTCCACATTGTAAACCCTATCTCAGAAATATTCAGGGAAAAGAATTCTAGAAAATGTAGTTCCAACAAAGCTAAGTTGACAAATCACAAAACCACTACACAGCCAGACACCATGCATTTGAACTTCTCTGGGACAGCTATAGTTCTTTCCCATTTTGTTTCAGAGACATGTTAGCTCTCTGAATATGTACCATTCTGTAGAATCGCTAATCATCTACCATGCTGTTGATACTGTGTTGATAAAATCTGAAAAATGTGTGGTATTTACATTTCCAATTAGGGGTCTCAAAATAAGCCCTCTTGGTGCCCTGGATCACACATACAAATAACACTGTGGCAGGTAAGTTTCATTCCCAATTCTTCGTTTCCCCTTAGTACAACAATAAGCCACACACTCGCAATGGTTTCATTGTGAGAGGAACACACTTTCATTTTCCCAAACCATAATTTTGGTGAGGCCATGTAACTTGCTTTAGCCAATGAAATGAACGCATCAGCATGAGATATGTATGGATGTTTGGATTTAGTACTTTTGTGCTTCTGCTATTTCAAAGTGAAAGAAATACTCCAGACAGCCACTATCCATGGTGTCTGGAGCCGAGGCCAGCTGAACCCAGCAGAGGCCAGCTGAGTTCATGGAAATTTCAGCTAATCTGCAGATTTGTGACTTGAAGGAGAACCATTTTACCTAAACTGGAGAGCTATGGAAAAGAAGATAAAAGAGGATAAATTCTTATTATTGAATATCAGTGAATTTTCCAGTAATTAGTAAGCATTATGGTGGCAAGAGTTAACTAACACAGCTACTTTATAAGGAGACTTTCTTTTGGTGCAGAAAACATGTTTTAAATTAACTGAAAAAAATGTGTGGCTTAAATAGATATTTTATAAAACTTGATTATAATATGTCAGTTTGAATCTAGACAAAAGCATTTCCATTTAAAATGTTAAGAGCGAGACTGGCTTTTAGCTTTGTATAAATTCTATGGTTTACTTCCTGAGTCAGTCCCAAAACTCAAATTCAGGACTACTACCAATGGACTTCATAAATATAAAGAATCAAATAGCCATCTTTCCAGGACAGTGTGGAAGAACAGAACATGCATGCTATTGATGGCAAAGATATAGCATCTGCAAACAGCCATTGTCAGATGTGTTCTTCCTGCCCCAACTGTATGAGAAAGGACACAACCTGGTACCTGACAACACATCACTGAGGTCTCTCTCAATATTCAGCAGGCACCTTCTGCCTTGAGTGACACGAATCACCTCTTTCATTACTTTTTAGTATCATGCTTATCTTTTGACCTGAAATCAGTGGAAATAGCCTGATAAATAATTTTTCTCAAATCTCTTAAGGATCTGTACTACTTTCTTAGGGTTGCTGTAACAAATAACCACAAACTAAGTGGCTTGAAACAATAGGAATTTATTCTTACATAATTCTAGGGACTAAAGGTCTGAAATGAAGATGTTGCCAGGGCCATGATCTCTCTGAAGGCTCTAGGAAAGAATCATTCCTTTCCTCTTCCAGCTTCTAGTGGCTTCCAGCAACCCTTGTCATTCTCTAGCTTGTGACTGCCTTCTAATCTCTGCCTCTGTCTTTGCATTTTTCTCTCCTCTTTATAGGACACTAATCACTGGATTTAAGGTCTACCCTAATCCAGTATGATCTCATTTTAAATAATTACATCTGAAAAGATCCTATTTCCAGATAAGGTTGAATTCTGAGGTTAAAGGTGGACATGAATTTTTGACCACTATTCAACAGACCATAGTTTGCCCTTGGGTCCCCTAAAATCCATACCCATCTGACATGCAAAATATTTACATTCATCTTGTCTCAACATCCCCCAAAGTCTTAAAGTATTCCAGCATTAACTGTAAATCCAAACTTTAATATAAATATCATCAACTGAAAATATTCCAAATCTTGTCATCTATATCATACATGGATGAAACTCTGGACATCATCTATTCTGGAACAAAATATTTCTCCATCTGTGGACCTGTAAAGTTAGAAAGCAAATTATTTGCATTCAAAATGTAATGGTGGAACAGTCATAGTGTAGGCATTCCCCATTCAGAACGGAAGAAAATGGAAGAAAAAAATGGGATTACTGCTCCAAAGCAAGTTTACAATCAAGCAAATCAAATTCCATTAGATTTTAAGGCTTTGGAATAATCATTTCTGGTTTTATGCTCTTTCCTCTGGGACCTTGGCTGCAGTGGTGGCTCCACTCTGCAGACCAAAACACAGAAAACTTAATGTCTTAAATGATAATTTATTATTATCACTAACGATTCTGAGGTAAACTTGGCACAGCTTGTGGTACTTGTTTGGATTTTTCATGCTGTTACAAACAATCTGGGACTAGAGTCCCCTTAATGTTGGGCAAGCCAGATGGTTTGTTGAAAAGACTGATAATTAATATTTACCATAGGATGGGACTGTTTACTAACTCATGACATGGCCTCTCTGTGTGGCCAAGCTCTCAAAACGTGGCATCTGTCTTCCAGAAACAAGAGTTTCAAAAAGTAGAAATCTAAAGCTACTGGGCAAATCAAGGGTTACTTCCAGAACTACTATCATGCCACTTCTACCATGTTTGACTGGTCATAACTGTCACAAGCATGTTCAGAGTCAAGAGGTCTGAGAAACAAAAGCCATATCTGGAGTTTCAAAGTCACATTGCAGAAGAGCATATGAGATGGGAACTACTGTCTCGAAATTTTTTTAGAGATACTAGTTTATTAAATATATATATATATATATATTTTCCATGTTATCTTGTTATATTATGTAATATGGGTATATTAGTATTTTCCAGAGAAACAGAATCAATAGTGTATATATATACACAGAGAGAGAGAGAGAGAGAGAGAGAGAAAGGAATTGACTCATGTGATAATAGAGCAAGTTGAGAAGTCCCACAATCTGTCATCTACAAGCTGGAGATTCAGAAAAGCTGATGGCATAATTGCCATCCCAGTCCAAAGGCCTGAGAATCAGTGGAGCCTATGCTGTAAGTCCTGTTCCAAGGGCAGGGGAAAATGGATGTCCCAGCTCAGCAGAAAGGCAGGAAGCAAAAGGAACAAATTTCTCCTTCTTCTGCCCCTTTTGTTCTATTCAGGCCTTAATGGATTGGATGATGCCCACCCACACTAGGAAGGAAAATGTGCTTTACTGAGTCCACCAATTCATTTGCTAATCTTATCTGGAAACACCCTCACATACATACCCAGAAATAATGTTTAATCTGGGGACTCCTTGGCCCAGTCAAGTTGACACATAAAATTAACCATCACAGTGGGTCACATTTTTCTCCAGCATCTAATGAAAAATTTTATTTCTTCCAATCTCCTGAAGGCCTTCAGATCTCTGCCCTCTGCACAATCCTAATACTAATGTCACATAATTATTTTTTAATAACAATATCTCATTTCAGGAAGTAATTTATGTTCCAATTATTCTTACATGCCAAGCTACCCCAAAACTTAGTAGGTTAAAAAAATCATTTATTATTAACCTTTGAATTTCTGTAGATTGTTTCAACCTAGCTAAGTGGTCTTTCTTAGCTCTCTCATCCATTAGTCAGGTGACAGGTAGGACTGGAGTTGCCAAGTAGGGTCACTGACATGGCCTTTGATGCTGTTTGTCAATTGGGAATCTCAGCTGGAGCTTTCAACCAGAGTACTTATCCTCTTAATGTGGCTTGGGCTACAAACAGGATGGCATCTTTTTTCCAACTGGGAGCATCTCAAAAATCATCATCCCAAAATATGTGAAGCTGCAAACTTGATTGAGGACTACCCCCAGAACTGGCAAGGTGACATTTTTCCTAATCTATGTGTTAAAGCAGTCTCAGGGCCTGCTCATATTCAAGGGGTTGGAGAAATAAGTTCAAATTCTTGGTGAAAGTGGCAATGTCACTTTGCAGAATAGCATATGGGGATGAACATATGGTTGTGGACATCTCTGGAAAATATGGCTATGGAAGGGGTTTCTCTTGTAAGAGAGACTAAAAGGTAATTGCTCTGGTCTGATGTTTTGCCTCCTCAACATTCATACATTTCAATACTCTCCACCAAAAGTCATGGTATTGGGACATGGGACTTTTAGGAGGTGCTTAAGTCATGAGGCTGGAACTCTCATAAATGGGATTAGTGTCTTATAGAAAGGCTCCACAGAACTCCCCAGCCCCTCTGACCATGTGAGGATACAATGAGAAGTCTGTGACACAGAAGAGAGCCCTCACTCAAACCTGCTGGCATCCTGACCTCTCTCTTCCAGCCTCCAGAACTGTGAGAAACTCAGAACATGTTTCTGATGTTTATAAGCTACCTAGCCTCAGGTGTTTTACCATAGTAGTCTGAATGGACTAAGACAGAAACCATCTAAATACATTTCCGTTTCACTTGAGGCACAGAGCTAGAAGACATTTGTAGTTTCTTTAACTTTTAGGAATGGCCATATCACTTACATTTTAGAATGAACTTAGAAATACGTGTACCACCTCCATACCTGAACCATGATTCTCCCTATTGTGTTATTTCTCACATATTTTTCTGTTTTTAGTTGGCTAGGACAGTGATACCCAAGGGCAATCTGGGAAACAACATGGAGATGGCAGAATTTCTGTAACCCTGTGTCCCAAAGTGACTGTGTGGATTAGACAGAGCCATTGATGACACAACCACTTATCTTGATTCTTCTATGTGTAATGTGTAATGAGTGTAGAATTCTAATATGACAACTCCCACCCCATGACCATCACCCTAATTTCCTCTTGTTGAATGTGGACAGAATCTATACATACGATGAGATATTTCTTCCTTGCTTTTTTTACTGATATATTCTATAGCAAATTAGATTTTGCAGATGTAATTTTCAAAATCATTTGACTTTCAGATTGGGAAATGATTTTAGGTAAGCTGGACCTAAGGGGCTCTTTCTGATGAAAAATATTCAAAGACAGAAATCTGAAGCATAAGAGGGATTTGAGGTGGTGGAGATTCTACATTGTTGGCTGTGGCAAGGAATGTAGATGGCATTTAGGGCCTAAGAGTGACTTCTGGATGACTGACAATCAGCCAGGAAATGAGGATTCCAGTCTACAGTCACAAGGAACTGAATTTGTCCAACAACCTGAATGACCTTGGATGTGTACCAGCTCTAGATGACCACACAGACTGCCAAAACCTTGATTTCAGCCTGGCACGGCCCTAAGCAAAAATCCCAGCCACATAGAACCTCAACTTCTGATGTACAGAATAATGGGGCTGTGTTGTTTTTAAATTTGCTATATTTTCTCTTTATTGCACAGGTAAAACAAGTGTAATTTTTAACATTTAATAAACTTTTTATATTTTAGAAAAGTTTTAGGTTGACAAAAACATTGTGTAGAATGTACAGAAAGTTCTTTCTCTGCACACAGTTTCTCCTATTAACGTATTGTATTACTGTGGTACATTTGTTATAACTGATGAACCAATATTGATACACTATTATTAAACAAAGCCCATAGCTTAATTAGGATTTACTCTTTGTGTTGTGTGGTTCTATAGGTTTTGACAAGTGCATAAAGTTGTGTAACAGCCATTACAGTACTGTAGTATACAGAATAGTTTCATCTATCTAAAAATTCTTTGTTCTACCTTTCTCTCCTAAACCCCTAGCAACAAGTGATCACCTTACTGTCTCTATAGCTTGTCTTTTCAGAACATCGTTTAGTTGGAATCATAGAGCATATAGCCTTTTCAATTAATAATATGAATTTGTTTCATCTATGTCTTTTGTGATTTGATAATTTCTTTTTATCATTGAATAATATTCCATTTTATATATTTACCAAAGTTTATCTATTCACCTATTGAAGAATATCTTGGTTGCTTCCAATTTTTGGCAACTATGAGTAATGTTGTTATAAACATTTATGTGCAGTTTTCTTGTGTAGACATAACTTTTCAACTCATTTAGGCAGATATGTAAGAATATGATTGTTGGATCAGATTCTAAGACTATGTTTAACTATGTGAGAAACTGTCAAATGGTGCTCTGAGGTGGCTGTACAATTTTGCATTCCCACCAGCAATGAATGAGTGTTCTTATTGCTCCACATCTTGACCGTTATTGGGTGCTGTCTGTGTGGTACAGTTTAGCCAGGTATGTAGTACTATCTTGTTGTTTTCATTTGCAATTCCCTGATGACTTATGACGTTGAGCATCTTTTCATTTGCTTATTTGATGGCTGTATATCTTTGGTGAGATGTCTGTACAGATCTTTAGTCTTTTGGGTTTTTTTTTGTTTTTTTGGTCTTTTTTTATTGTTGAGTTTAAAGAATGTTTTGTATATTTGGATACAAGTCCTTTATGAGATGCATGTTTTGCATATATTTTTCTTCCAGGCTATGACATCTCTTTTCATCATATTAACAATAACTTTCACAGAGCAAGACTGTCTAATTTTAATGAATTTCAACTATTTTTTTTCATGGATTGTGCCTTTGGTGTAGTATGTAAAAATTTATCACCAAATTTGAGGTCACCTACATTTTTTCCATTTTTATCTTCCAGATATTTTTATAATTTTGTATTTTACCTTTAAATCTATATTCCATTTTGAGTTATTTTTTATGAACGTTGTAAGGTCTAGAGAGTTGTATGTAGATTTATTTTCTTGTATGTGGATGTCCATTTTCTCTAGAACTATTAATTGAAAAAAAATTATCTTTTCTGCATTGATTTATTTGCCTTTACTTTTTTGTCAAAAATCAGTTGACTATGTTTGTCTGTGTCTACTCTGGGCTCTCTATTCTATTCTATTCATGGTTTTGGCTATTTTTCCCTAATACCATAATTTCTTATTTGCTGTAAACTTATAGAAATACTTCAAGTCAGGTAGTGTCAGTCTTCTGACTTTGTTTTTCTTCTCTGGGTATTGTTTTAAGCATTCAAATTTGTGGCAATTTCTTACTAATCATTGGAACAGCTACATAAGGTTAGAAATGAGTAAGCATTGTTATCTTTACAACACAGTTTGTGTGTGTATGTGTTATTTCAATACAATCTATCCTAAATACACCACTTCTTATTATCCAGAAAAGTTTGGTAATTTTGGAATCTTGTGTTCCATGAATGTCTTGTAGAAATCTCTGCTTGAAGCTTTCTAGCTGTAAGTGTTATTTATGGAAATGTTGATTACTGATTTGAATTTTCTAAAGTTTATAGGAGCATTCATTCTTATGTATTTATGAGTCAGTAATGCAAATTTTGGTTTTCTAGGTATTTTTCCATTTAATTCAAATATTTTGGCATAAAATTTTGTTTAATATTCCTAATTGATTTTTTGTGTCTTCACCATCTGTTGTGATATCCCTCTCTTGTTGCTAATATTGTTAATTTGTACATTCACTGTCAGTTTCATGCTAATGAAAAAAAATTATGGCTTTTTTTGAGCCAGATGCTGGGTTAATTAAATTTGGTCTTTCTATATTTTCCAATATTTGATCAATTTTTGTAAATGTTCTATGTGTGCATAAAAGTAATGACTATTTTATCATAATTGAGTGCATTTTTCCATATATGTATATTAGGTCAATTTTTAATTTGTGTTGTGCTATTCTGTTATATTCTAATTATTTTTGTCTTCTATAAATTACCAGAAAAAATGAATTAAAATCCCAATGTAATTGGAGATTTTTCTCTTACTCTTTACAGTTTTCTCTCTCCTTCTCCTTGTTCACCTCCCTCTCTCTATTTCTTTCTCATTCTCTCTCTCTCTCTCTATATATATATATATTTATATAATATATTATATATATAACATATATTTACTTCTCATTATTTACACATGGAATTACTTTGCTATTGCATATTTTGCATTAATTCACCTTAATGTTTGCTATTTTCAAATTCTCTATTTTTGTTTATCTGAATTCATTATTTAGACATAGAAAATATTTTTGCTTGTTATAAGTTTTCTAAGTCATCAGTTGTTTCCTTTCAGCATTATTAAAAGTATCATGCCTCTATCTACTGATTTGCATTGTGATCTTCTACTTAACTCCATGTCCTTTAACCTCTTTTCCATCTTTTCCATCTATCTTTCTTGTTACTACATCCTGGATAATTTTTTTTGAGCTCTTTTCCAGTTCACTAATTTGTTGCTAACCTATGTCAACTGGGCTGTTAAACCTGTCCTGTGAGAGTTTAATTTTGATTATTATTATTTTTCCAGCTTTAGAAGGTTTGAAGATTTATTTTTCATTCTTTAACTTTCAGATTACATTGATTATTATTTTTTAAAGCTTTATTCCTTAATTTTCTAAATGTCACTGGACTCAGTCCATATTTTTAACTTGATTTTATTTTTTCAAACATAGTAATTTTTTTTAATGTTTGTGACCAATAATTACAGTCTCCTTATACACTTGTATTAGTCTATTAGTGCAATACACTATGTAACTCTTTCTGCTCTCTCTTCCCTCTAATACTTCTCTCTCATTATGTTTCATTTTCTTCTGTGTTAGGATATTTTTTACTATCTTTCACAAGTTTTTTTTTTTTTTCCTTTTACCACCATCCTTCAATTTCCCCTCTCCCACCCTCTGCCTCTGGTAACCATAAGTTTGATCTCTTTTTCTATGCATTCCTTGTTTTTTGTTTGTTTGTCTCTTTGTTTTTAAGATTTCACTTAAAAGTGAGATCACATAGCATTTGTCTTTCTCTGTCTGAGTTATTTCACTTAGCATAATATCTTCAAGATCCATCCATGTTGTTGCAAATGGTAGGATTTCCTCATTTTTTTATGGCTGAATAATATTCTACTGTGTGTGCATATATACATACACAAATATATATCACAAATTCTTTACACATTCACTCATCAATGAACACTTAAGTTGTTTCCATGTCTCGGCTATTGTAAATAATGCTGTTATGAACATCAGGGTGCCAATATGTTTATGAATAATGTTTTTGTTTCTTTTGGATATATTGCCAGAAGTAGAATTGCTGGATCATAAGGTAGTTATATTTTACATTTTTTGAGGACTGTCCATACTGTTTTCCATAGTGGCTGCACCAATTTACAATCCTTCCAACAAGGGTTTCCTTTTCTCCACATCCATGCCAGCATTAGTTACCTCTTGTCTTTTTAATGATGACCAATCTAACAAGCATGAGATGATACTTCATTGTGGTCTTAATTTGCATTTCCCTTATGCCTAATGATGTTGAGCATCTTTTCATGTATGTTTTGGCCTTTTATATATCTTCTTTTTAGAAATATCTCATCAGCATTTTTTGCTCATTTTAAAACTGAGTTTTTTTGGGTTTTGTTTTCTTGTTTTGTTTTTAATTTTTTTTGCTATTGAGTTGCATGAGTTCTTTGTATGTTCTAGATATTAACCTCTTATCAGATATATGACTTGTAAATAATTTTCCCATTCAGTAAGTTGTCTTTTCACTTTGTTGATGGTTAATTTTACTGTGCAGAAACTTCTTGGTTTGATGTTATATATATTATAATTTTTGAAGTATTATTTATGAGATATCTTTGAAGGCTGGGATAAAGATACTATCTTCAAGAGAGTATTTGGGTATGTTTCTTGTAGACGCAAATCAACACATATTTAGTTTATAATTTATAGCTTGAAGTTTATGGGGCCCTGGGAATGAAAGCTTAGGCTGTAAATCAGTGTGCATGCCAAAGGTATTTGCTCCTTCTGAGAAATAATTTTTCTTCAAAATAGTTTTTCTTCTTCCTGCCCTATTCGACAAAAAAGAATCTAAGTGTCAAAGTATTTACTACTGCTTCAGTTGTCTCAAGAGAATGTATCTCTTGAGGTATCCAAACTTAATACCAGGAAGATCTCCTTTAGGCTGCTCAATTTGGTAGTATCTGGACTATGATCTCTGAAGTTCCTATTCTACTAGGCCATCAAAATTATAGTAAATTTCTTTAATATTGACAAATGCTGTCAGAAAAGATGTGGTATTTTGTCTTTCCTTTCTCTCTGTAATCTAGCTTTCTCTTAATTTTAACCTTTATGTTTATAAAACTCCTATGTTTTAAGAAGACTTTTAAATTGTTCATCCACATTTTTAGTTGTTTTCAGTAGGAGACAGGACTAAATATTCCAGTACATTGTATTCCTGAAATAAAATAATGTGTACCTTAAATACAAATCTTGTTACATTTATCTGGAACAAGAGCTGAAGAGAGGTCAATATGTAAACTAATTCATGGGCAGTGGCTAATTAACCAGCCAGATGTTAGTAATCTGTCTGCAGCAAAAATAGATGGTTAATGTCAATGATGTTTTGGAAAGAAGAGAAAAAATAGACCTCTTTAATTACACAGAAATTATGACTATTTGTTAACTGTGTATGTTTATGAAGAGATTCAAATGACAGAATATGTTCTTAAAAATCTGCTAGAGAAGGTGACCATTCTTAGATTAATGAGCTTGTGAACAGAATGAGAATTGTGATAAAATTTTTGACTACAAATGGGCTCAACAATATGGGCTGACAAAGACCTTCAAGATGGTGGAGGAATAAGATGTGGAGATCACCTTCCTCCCCACATATACATCAGAAATACATCTATATGTGGAACAACTCCTACAGAACACCTACTGAACGCTGGAAGAAGACCTCAGACTTCCCAAAAGGCAAGAAACTCCCCACGTACCTGGGTAGGGCAAAAGAAAAAACAGAGGCCAAAGAATAAGGATGGGACCTGCACCACTGGGAGGGAGACTTGAAGGAGGAAAAGTTTCCACACACTAGGGAGAGAGTGCAGCAACAGGGGTGCAGAGGGCAAAGCGGAGAGATTCCCACACAGAAGATCTGTTCCAACAAGCACTCACCAGCTCAAGAGACTTGTCTGCTCACCCACTGACCAAGACGGGTGGGGGCTGGGACCTGAGGCTCTGGCTTCTTTGGAGATCAGATCCCAGGGAGAGGACTGGGGCTGGCTGCACGAACAAAGCCTGAAGGGGGCTAATGTGCCACAGCTACCTGGGAGGGAGTCTGGGAAAATGTCTGGACCTGCCTAAGAGGCAAGAGACCATTGTTTCAAGGTGCACAGGGAGAGGGGATACAGAACACCGCCTAAACGAGCTCCAGAGAGAGGTGCGAGCCATGGCTACCAGCACGGACACCAGAGGTTGGCATGAAACACTAAGGCTCCTGTTGCAGCCATCAGGAATCCTGTGTACAAGCACAGGTCACTATTCACACCTCCCCTCCCGGGAGCCTGTAAAACCTGCCACTGCCAGGGTCTTGTGCTCCAGGGACAACTTCTCCGGGAGAACACATGGTCCACCTCAGGCTGTTGCAACGTCACACCAGCCTCTGCCACCACAGGTCAGTCAGCATTCTGTACCCCTCCCTACCCCTGGCCTGAGTGAACCAGAGCCCCCTAATCAGCTGCTACTTTAACACTGCCCTGTCTGAGCAAAGAACAGACGCCCTCAGGTTACCTGCATGCAGAGGCGAGGCCAAATCCAAAGCTGAACCCCAGGAGCTCTGTGAACAAAGAAGAAAAAGGGAAATCTCTCCCAGCAGCCTCCAGAGCAGAGGATTAAATCTCCACAGTCAACTTGATGTACCCTGCATCAGTGGAATACCTGAAGAGACAACGACTCATCCCAAAATTGAGGAAGTGGAGTTTGGGAGCAACAATATATAGATATTTTTCCTTTTTTCTTCTTGTGAGTGTGTATGTGGATGCTTCTTTGTATGCTTTTGTCTGTGTGGCTTTGCTTTTACCATTTGTTCTAGGATTCTGTCTGTCCTTTTTTTTTTCTTGTTTTTTTTTTTTTTTAGTATAGTTTTTAACACTTGTTAACATTGGTGGATTTGTTTTTTAGTTTGGGTCCTCTCTTCTTTCTTTCTTCCTTTCTTTTTTTTTCTTTTTTATTATTTTTAATTGTTTAATTTCTAATAATTTATCTAGTTTTTTATTTGAATAACTTTATTTTATTTTATTTTTTCCCTCTTTCTTTCTTTTTTTCTCTCTTTTCTTTTGAGTCATATGGTTGACAGAGTCTTGGTGTTCTGGCTGGGTGTCAGACCTGTGTCTCTGAGTTGGGAGAGTCGAGTTCAGGACATTGGTCCACCAGAGACATCCCGGCTCCACGTAATATCAAACTACAAAAGCTCTCCCAGAGATCTCCATCTCAATGCTAAGAACCATCTCCACTCAATGACCAGCAAGCTACACTGACGGACACCCTATGCCACACAACTAGCAAGACAGGAATACAATCCCACCCATTAGCAGAGAGGCTGCCTAAAATCATAATAAGGTCACAGACACCCCAAAACACACCACAGATGTGGTACTGCCCACCAGAAAGACAAGCTCCAGCCTCATCCACCAGAATACAGGCACCAGTGCCCTCCATCAGGAAGCCTACACAGCCCACTGAACCAAACTTAGCCACTGGGGGCAGACACCACAAACAACAGGAACTATGAACCTGCAGCCTATGAAAAGGAGACCCCAAACAAAGTAATTTAAACAAAATGAGAAAACAGAAACACACAGCATATGAAGGATCAAGATAAAAACCCACCAGACCAAACAAATGAAGAGGAAATAGGGAGTCTACTTGAAAAAGACTTCAGAGTAATGATAGTAAAGATGATCCAAAATCTTGGAAAAAGTATGGAGAAAATACAAAAAAGTTTTAACAAGGACCTAGAAGAACAAAAGAGCAAACAAATAATGATGAACAGCACAATAAATGAAATTAAAAATTCTCTAGAAGGAATCAATAGCAGAATAACTGAAGCAGAAGAATGGATAAGTGACCTGAAAGATAAAATAGTGGAAATAATAACTGCAGAGCAGAATAACGAAAAAAGAATGAAAAGAATTGAGGACAGTCTCATAGACCTCTGGGAAAACTTTTAATGCACCAACATTCGAATTAGAGGGGTCCCAGAAAAAGAAGAGAAAAAGAAAGGGACTGAGAAAATATTTCAAGAGATTATAGCTGAAAACTTCCCTAATATGGGAAAGGAAATAGCCAGCTAAGTCCAGGAAGTGCGGAGACTCCCATACAGGTTAAATACTAGGAGAAACATGCCAAGACACATATTAATCAAACTATCAAAAATTAAACACACAAAATAATTAAAAGCAGCAAGGGAAAAACAACAAATAACATACAAGGGAACCCCTATAAGGTTAACAGCTGACCTTTCAGCAGAAACTCAGCAAGACAGAAGTGAGTGGCAGGACATATTTAAAGTGATGAAAGGGAAAAACCTACAACCAAGATTACTCTACCCAGCAAGGATCTCATTCACTTTCGATGGAAAAAATGAAAACTTTACAGACAATCAAAAGCTAAGAGAATTCAGCACCACCAAACTAGCTTTACAACAAATGCTAAAAGAACTTCTCTAGGCAGGAAACAAAAGAGAAGGAAAAGACCTGCAATAAGAAACCCAAAACAATTAAGAAAATGGTAATAGGAACATACATATCTATAATTACCTTAAATATCAATGGGTTAAATTCTCCAACCAGAAGACATAGACTGGCTGAATGGATACAGAAACAATACCTGTATATATGCTGTCTTCAAGAGACCCACTTCAGACCTAGGGACACATACAGACTGAAAGTGAGGGGATGTAAAATGGTCTTTGATGAAAATGGAAATTGAAAGAAAGCTGCAGTACCAATTCTCCTATCAGACAAAATAGACTTTAAAAGATAAACTATTATAAGAGACAAAGAAGGACACTGTATAATGATCAAGGGATCAATCTAAGAAGATAGAACAGTTGTAAACATTTATGCATCCAACATAGGAGCACCTCAAAATATAAGGCAAATGCTACCAGCCATAAAAGGGGAAATCAACAGGAACAAAATCATAGTAGGGTATTTTAGCACCCACTTTCACCAATGGACAGATCATCCAAATGAAAATAAATAAGGAAACACAAGCTTTAAATGATACGTTAAACAAGATGGACTTAATTGATATGTAAAGGACATTCTATCCAAAAACAACAGAATATACTTTCTTCTCAAGTCCTCATGGAATATTCTCCAGAATAGATCATATCTTGGTTCACAAACCAAGCCTTGGTAAATTTAAGAAAAGTGAAATTGTATCATGTATCTTTTCCAAACAGAACACTATGAGACTAGATATCAAGTACAGGAAAAATCTGTAAAAAATACAAACACATGGTGCCAAACAATACACTATTTACTAACCAAGAGATCACTGAAGAAATCAAAGAGGAAGTCAAAAAATACCTAGAAACAAATGACAATGAAAACATGATGATCCAAAACCTACAGGATGCAGCAAAAGCAGTTCTAAGAGGGAAGTTTATAGAAATACAATCCTACCTCAAGAAACAAGAAAAATCTCAAATAAATAACCTAACCTTACACCTAAAGCAATTAGAGAGAGAAGAACAAAATAACACCAAAGTTACCAGGAGAAAAGAAATCATAAAGATCAGATCTGAAACAAATGAAAAATAAATGAAGGAAACAATAACAAAGATCAATAAAACAACAAGCTGGTTCTTTGAGAAGATAAATAATATTGATAAACCATTTGCTAGGCTCATCAAGAAAAAAAAAGGAGAAGACTCAAATCAATAAAATTAGAAATGAAAAAGGAGAAGTAACAACTGACACTGCAGAAGTACAAAGGATCATGAGAGATTACTACAAGCAACTCTATGCCAATAAAATGGAAAGCCTGGAAGTAATGGACAAATTCTTAGAAAAGCACAACCCTCTGAGACAGAACAAGGAAGAAATAGAAAATATAAACAAACCAACCACAAACACTGAAACTGAGACAGATTAAAAATCTTCCAACAAAAAAATCCCAGGACCATAGGGCTTGACAGTTGAATTTTATAAAACGTTTAAAGAAGAGCTAACATCTACCCTCCTCAAACTCTTCCTAAATATAGCAGAGAGAGGAAAACACCAAAACTCATTCTATGAGACCACCATCACCTTGATACCCAAACCAGACAAATATGTCACAAAGAAAGAAAATTACAGGCCAATACCACTTGTAACTGTATGCTAACACATATATATGGAATCTAAAAAAAAAAGAAAAAAGAATGCTCTGAAGAACCTAGAGGCATGACAGGAATAAGGATGCAGACATAGGGAATGCACTTGAGGACACAGCGAGGGAGAAGGGTAAGCTGGGACGGAGTGAGAGAGTGGCATGAACTTATATATACTACCAAATATAGAATAAATAACTAGTGAGAAGAAGCTGCATAGCACAGGGAGATCAGCTCAGTGCTTTGTGACCACCTAGAGGAGTGGGATAGGGAGGGTGGGAGGGAGACGCAAGATGGAGTAGATATGGGGATATATGTATATGTATAGCTGATTCACTTTGTTATAAAGCAGAAACTAACACACCATTGTAAAGCAATTATACTCCAATAAAGATGTTAAAAAACAACAACAACAAAAAAGAAAAAACAATATGGGCTATTTTTACTATAGGTATCCTTGCCTCTACTTAAACAAGTGTTGCACAGTTTTCTAGAAGCAATGCCTAACATGAACTCCCAATATATTAGAACGGTCAGTGATTTGTCTTTCATGTAGTAAGTAATTATTTTGTAATTTTGTTTGCTTTTTCTTAACCTCATTTTTTTCTCACTATTATCATTTGGACATTCACTGAAAATCTTTATGATATATAGGATTGCTTCTGAAAAGTAATTCATATCACAGTAGAAAGCTAGTACCCATGAAATATACATTTCCTAACATTTACCTTATCAGTGGAAGCAATTTGACTTTACTTTAAAATGGTGGTATGGCTTTGAAAATCCAAATGCTCTGATGCTTTCCAGCAGAATGTGGAATATGCTATAGATTTGTAAGTTATGTATGATCATGTTCCTCCCGTGTCAAGAGTACATGTTACTGGGGACTAAGGTATGAGGGTAGAAGAAGGGTCTATTGTTATTTTTCCTAGATATATTCCCTAAATATTAGTTTTCTCATCAGGATACAATGGGCTATGTTTGTTCTATTAGATGTTCTAATATTAAAACAAGGAATACTTTCACCAGAGATTGCTTTTAAGACAGCAACTTATCCATTCTCAAGTCTTCAGGGCACAGGGTTAGCCCTTCTTTCCTAAAAAGAAGAAATGCTGTGATGACTGTAGTGATTTATTCAAATTTACACTTGGAAGTAGGAATGCTACCATATAGTGAACACTGAGTATTGATGAACTCTGAAGAGGCCCATGGGTCACCCTGTGTCCTAATGTGGCTGGGGATGACTTTAATGATTTAATGGTGTCAGAGTTGATGCTGGAGGATCTAATTCTAAAAAGCCTTTTTCAAATGTATGCACCTGGTGCCTTGATGTGGGTGAGTAGAAGGCTTGGCTCAGCTGGGTCTGATGTTCACAGATATAAACAGAGACTCTCTAGCATGACAGTTTCTGCATAGTTGAGCTGAACTCAGCTCGGTTTTACATCAAACAAGATGGAAACTATGGGGCATTTTATAACTTGGCCTTAAAAGTTACATAACATCATCTGTACAGTACTCTGTCAAAGTAGCCATAAAATCACCCTGAACTGAGACAAAGGGATATAAATCCCAATCTTTCAGTGGTAAATATGTTACAGAATTTTAGACATAGAATTAGACAAAGAAATGCATAGACATTTAAAAAAATATTCTAAACTCACTCTTTGATAACAAATTAATTACATACCTTTTACATATAAAATAAACTCCCTTCCAGGATCCCCAAAAGTCCAATCATTTTATGATATCAGTTCAGGCTCATGGTTGAAGATCTCAATCACATCAGAATGCATATGAGTATCTTCGTATTTTGTTCTTCAGGAAAAATTTCTATCAATCTGTAAACCAATTAACTAAAGAGACCAATTTTCTTCCACCTAATAATCAACATCAAATGGAAGAAAAAAAATTACATAACCAAAAACCACCCCTACTCACAATGGAAAAAAGGAAGGTGTACAGAAAGCACCGGTCCTAGCAAATCTGCAATCAAGCCAAGAAGACATGTCTCGTTTCTTGATTAGGCTCCAATCCTGCTTCCTGGACTTTTGGTTATATCTTCTGGACATTAAGTTCTACCTTCTCAGTCACCTTTCCTTTTCCATTATAAATAGGCAAGGTCTGTAGCTGAGTAAATATCTCAACCTCCTTTCTACCCATAGAATTTTGGAGTCCACTGAGATATTTTCATGCTGTATTTTGTGCATGGAGTCCAGGTTGCTACAGTATTCTTAAACTGTGCTTCTTATGAAACTTTTCATAATTTAGTCCATTAAACAGAAAACTATGTTCACAAGTTTCCTTGAAATTAACCCTTCTTTACCAAAGCTTCCTCTGAGCTTGCTGTAAGACTACAATTATAAAATTCTTAGAAATCCTGTTGTTTCAGAGAGAGGGACAGTGAGGCACACTTTTGAGAACTTTTGTTTTCCTTATCTGAAAGATTCTATGAGACATTAGCTTAAGATTCTTTGTTTGTTTGTTTGTTTTTGAGTTTTTTTTCACTTTTGCCTTTTTATCTTTTTAATTTTTTTTGAATTTTATTTTATTTATTTTTTATACAACAGGTTCATATTAGTTATCTATTTTATACATATTACTGTATATGTGTTGATACCAATCTCCCAATTCATGTGACCACCACCCTCCCCCCACCTGCTTTCCCACATTGGTGCCCAAACGTTTGTTCTCTACATCTGTGTCTCTATTTCTCCCTTGCAAACCGGTTCACCTGTACCATTTTTTTCTAGGTTCCACATATATGCATTAATATATGATATTTGTTTTTCTCTTTCTGACTTACTTCACTCTGTATGACAGTCTCTAGGCCATGCACGTCTCTACAAATGAACCAATTTCATTCCTTTTTATGGCTGACTAATATTCCATTGTATATATGTACCACATCTTCTTTATCCATTCCTCTGTTGATGGGCATTTAGGTTGCTTCCACGACCTGGCTATTGTAAATACTGCTGAAATGAACACTGGAGTGCATGTGTCTTTTTGAATTATGGTTTACTTTGGGTGAATGCCCAGTAGTGAGATTGCTGGGGCTATAGTAATTCCATTTTTAGTTTTTTAAGGAACCTCCATACTGTTCTCCAAAGTGGCTGTATCAATTTACATTCCCACCAACAGTGCAAGAGGGTACACATTTTTCCACACCCTCTCCAGCATTTGTTGTTTGCAGATTTTTTGATGATGGCCATTCTGACCAGTGTGAGGTGATACTTCATTGTAGGTGCGATTTGCATTTCTGTAATAATTAGTGATGTTGAGCGGCTTTTCATGTGCTTCTTGGCCATCTGTATGTCTTCTTTAGAGAAATGTCTATTTAGGTTTTCTGCCCATCTTTTGATTGCCTTGTTTGTTTTTTAATATTGAGCTGCATGAGCTGTTTATATATTTTGGAGATTAATCCTTTGTCCATTGATTCATTTGCAAATATCTTCTCCCATTCTGAGGGTTCTCTTTTCATCTTGTTTATAGTTCCCTTTGCTGTGCAAAAGATTTTAAGTTTCATTAGCTCCCATTTGTTTATTTTTTATTAATTTTTTTTTTCAGTACGCGGGCCTCTCACTGTTGTGCCCTCTCCTGTTGCAGAGCACAGGCTCCAGACGCGCAGGCTCTGCAGCCATGGCTCACGGGCCTAGATACTCCGTAGCATGTGGGATCTTCCCAGACCGGGGCACGAACCTGTGTCCCCTGCAATGGCAGGCAGACTCTAAACCACTGCGCCACCAGGGAAGCCCCCATTTGTTTATTTTTGTTTTTATTTCCATTACTCTAGAAAGTGTGTCAAAGAAGATCTTGCTGTGATTTATGTCAAAGAGTGTTCTTCCTATGTTTTCTTCTAAGAGTTTTACAGTGTACGGTCTTACATTTAGGACATTAATCCATTTGGAGTTTATTTTTTGTATGGTGTTGTTAAGGAGTGTTCTAATTTCATTCTTTTATATGTAGCTGTCCAGTCTTCCCAGCACCACTTATTGAAGAGGCTGTCCTTTCTCCATTGTATGTCCTGCCTCTTTAGTCATAGATTAGTTGACCATAGGTGCATGGGTTTATCTCTGGGCTTTTTATCATCTCCCATGGATATATTTTTCTGCTTTTGTGCCAGTAGCATACTGTCTTGACTGCTGTAGCTTTGTAGCATAGTCTGAAGTCAGGGAGCCTGATTCCTCCAGCTCCTTTTTTCTTTCTCAAAATTGTTTTGGCTATTCGGGGTCCTTTTTGTTTCCATACAAATTGTGCAATTTTTTTGTTCTAGTTCTGTGAAAAATGCCAATAGTAGTTTGATGGGGATTGCACTAAATCTGTAGATTGCTTTGGATAGTATAGTCATTTTCCCAAAGTTGGTTCTCCCAATCCAAGAACATGGTATATCTCTCCATCATTTTGTGTCATCTTTGATTTCTTTCATCAGTGTCTTATAGTTTTCTGAGTACAGGTCTTTTACCTCCTTAGGTAGGGTTATTCCTAGGTATTTTATTCTTTCTGTTGCAATGGTGAATTGGATTGTTTCATTAATTTCCCTTTTTGATCTTTCATTGTTAGTGTATAGGAGTGCTAGATATTTCTGTGCATTAATTTTGTACCCTGCAACTTTACCAAATTCATTGATTAGCTCTACTAGTTTTCTGGTGACATCTTTAGGATTATCTATGTGTAGTATCATGTCACCTGTAAACAATGGCAGTTACTTCTTTTATGATTTGTATTATTTCTTTTATTTCTCTGATTGCTGTGGCTAGGACTTCCAAAACTATGTTGAATAACAGCAGTGAGAGTGGACCTCCTTGTCTTGTTCCTGATCTTAGAGGAAATGCTTTTGGTTTTTCACCATTGAGAATGATGTTTGATGTGGGTTTGTTGTATATGGCTTTTATTATGTTTAGGTAAGTTCCCTTTATGCCAACTTTCTTTGGAGGGTTTATCATAAATGGGTGTTGAATTTTGTCAAAAGCTTTTTCTGCCTCTATGGAGATGATCATACGGTTTTTATTCTTCAATTTGTTAATATGATGTATCACATTGATTGATATGCATATATTGAAGAATCCTTGCATCCTTGGGATAAATCCCCCTTGATCATGGTGTATGATCCTTTTAATGTCTTGCTAGATTCTGTTTTCTAGCATTTTGTTAAGGATTTTTGCATCTATATTTATCAGTGATATTGGTATGTAATTTTCTTTTTTTGTAGGATCTTTGTCTGGTTTTGTTATCAAGGTGATGGGGTGGCCTTATAGAATAAGTTTGGGAGTGTTCCTTCCTCTGCAATTTTTTGGAAGAGTTTGAGAAGGATGGGTGTAACTCTTCTCTAAATGTTTGATACAATTCACCTGTGAAGCCATCTGGTCCTGAACTTTTGTTTGTTGGAAGATTTTATTCACAGTTTCAATTCCAATACTTGTGATTAGTCTGTTTGTATTTCCTGTTTCTTCCTGGTTTAGTCTTGGAAGGTTATAACTTACCAAGAATTTGTCCATTTCTTCCAGGTTGTCCATTTTATTGGAATAGAGTTGCTTGTAGTAATCTCTTATGATGCTTTGTATTTCTGCAGTGTTCATTGTAACTTCTCCTTTTTCATTTCTAATTTTATTGATTTGAGTCCTCTCCCTCTTTTTCTTGATGAGTCTGGCTAATAGTTTATCAATCATTTTTTTCTTTTCAAAGAACCAGCTTTTAGTTTTATTGATTTTTGTTATTGGTTTCTTTGTTTCTATTTCATTTTTTCTGCTCTGATCTTTATGATTTCTTTCCTTCTACTGACTTTGGGTTTTGTTTTTTCATCTTTCTCTAGTTCCTTTAGGTGTAAGGTTAGATTGTTTATTTGAGATTTTTCTTCTTTCTTGAGGTAGGCTTGTATTGCTCTAAACTTCCCGCTTAGAACAGCCTTTATTGCATCCCATAGGTTTGGATCATTGTGTTTTCATTGTCATTTGTCTCTAGGTATTTTTTGGTTTCCTCTTTGATTTGTTCAGTGATCTCTTGGTCATTTAGTAATGTATTGTTTAGCCTCCATTGTTTCTGTTTTTGTTTTTGTTTTTTTTACTTTTTTTCCCCTGTAATTTATTTGTAATCTCATCATGTTGTGGTCAGAAAAGATGCTGATATGATTTCAATTTTCTTAAATTTACCAAGGCTTGATTTGTGACCTGAGATGTGATCTATCCTGGAGAATGTTCTGTGTGCACTTGGGAAGAAAGTGTAATCTGCTGTTTTCAGATGGAATGTCCTGTAAATATCAATTAAATCTATCTGGCCTATTGTGCCATTTAAAGCTTCTGTTTGCTTATTAATTTTCTGTTTGGATGATCCCTCTATTGGTGTAAGTGAGGTGTTAAAATCCACCACTACTATTGTGTTAGTGTCGATTTCCTCTTTTATAGCTGTTAGCATTATGTATTGAGGTGTTACCATGTTGTGTGCATATATATTTATAATTGTTATATCTTCTACTTGGATTGATCCCTTGATCATTATGTAGTGTCCTTCCTTTTCTCTTGTAACATTATTTTAAAGTCTTTTTTATCTGATATGAGTATTGCTACTCCAGCTTTCTTTTGATTTCCATTTGCATGGAATATCTTTTTCCATTCCTTCACTTTCAGTCTGTATGTGTTCCTAGGTCTGAGGTGGGTCTCTTGTAGACAGCATATATATGGATCTTACTTTTGTATCCATTCAGCCAGTCTGTGTCTTTTAGTTGGAGTAATTAATCCATTCACATTTAAGGTAATGATCAATATGTATGTTCCTATTACCATTTTCTTAATTGTTTTGGGTTTGTTTTTCTAGGTTGTTTACTTCTCTTGTGTTTCTCACTTAGAGAAGTTCCTTTAGCATTTGTTGTAGAGCTGGTTTTGTGGTGCTGAATTCTCTTAGCTTTTGCTTGTCTGTAAAGCTTTTGATTTCTCCATCAAACCTGAATGATATCGTTGCCAGGTAGAGTAATCTTGATTGTAGTTTCTTCCCTTTCATCACTTTAAATATATCATGCCACTCCCTTCTGGCTTGTAGAGTTCCTGCTGAGAAATCAGCTGTTAACCTTTTGGGAGTTCCCTTATATATTATTTGTCATTTTTCCTTTGTTGCTTTTAATAACATTTATTTGTCTTTAATTTTTGTCAATTTGATTACTATGTGTCTCCACGTATTTCTCCATCTGTTTATCCTACCTTGGACTCTGCGCTTCCTGGACTTGGCTGGCTATTTCCTTTCCCATGTTAGGGATGTTTTTGACTATAAACTCTTGAAATATTTTCTCTGATCTTTTCTCTCTCTCTTCTCCTTCTGGGACCCAAATAATGCAAAGTTGGTGCATTTAATGTTGTCCCAGAGGTCTCTTAGGCTGTCTTCATTTCTTTTCATTTTTTTTCTTTATTCTGTTCCACGGCAGTGAATTCCACCATTCTGTCTTCCAGGTCACTTATCTGTTCTTCTGCCTCAGTTTTTCTTCTATTTGTTACTCCTAGTGTTTTTGTTTTTGTTTTTGTTTTTGTTTTCATTTCAGTTATTGTATAGTTCATCTCTGTTTGTTCTTTAATTCTTCTGGGTCTTTGTTAAAGAGTTCTTACATCTTCTTGATCTTTGCCTCCATTATTTTTCCAAGGTCCTAGATTATCTTCACTATCATTTTTCTGAATTCTTTTTCTGGAAATTTGCATATCTCCAGTTCATTTAGTTGTTTTTTCTGGAGTTTTATCTTGTTCCTTCAACTGGTACATAGTCCTCTGTCTTTTCATTTTGTCTGTCTTTCTGTGAATGTGGTTTTTGTTCCACAGGCTGCAGGATTTTAGTTCATCTTGTTTCTGCTCTCTGCCCTCTGGTGGATGAGTCTATCTAAGAGGCTTGTGCAACCTTCCTGATGGGTGAGACTGCTGCTGGGTAGGCCAGGGTGTTGCTTTGGGGGCAAAGCTCAGTAGAACTTTAATCTGCTTGTCTGCTGATAGGTGGGGCTGAGTTCCTTCCCTGTTGGTTGTTTGCCCTGAGGCCATTGAGCACTGGAGACTACAGGATCTTTGGTGGGGCTAATGATGGATGCTGGGAGAGCTCACACCAAGGAGTACTTCCCAGAACATCTGCTGCCAGTGTCCTTGTCCCTTTCCTCCAGATCCCCTTTCCTCCAGGTTCTAATGACATTTTCTATTTTCTTTTTTTTTTTTTTTCAGCTCTTGTTAGTAACTTTTTGTAGGCCTATCAGGCTTCTCTAACAGTGTCTTCAAAACTCTGCCACATCTTATCTGAATAACCAAAGCAATTGTGAAAAAGAAGAACAAAGCTGGAGGCATAATGTTTCCTGATTTCAAACTATATTATAAAGCTATAGTAATCAAAAAAGTATGATATTGTATAAAAAAGACACACAGATCAATGAAACAGAATTGAAATAAGAAATAAACCCATGCATATATGTTAAATTAATTTACAACAAAGGAGCCAAGAAAATACAATGAGGAAAGGACAATCTCTTTAATAAAATGTGTTGGGAAAACTGGACAGCCACATGCAAAAGACTGAAACTGGACCATACACACCAAAATTAACTCAAAATGGATTAAATACTTGACTGTAAAATCTTAAACCATAAAACTCCTAAAAGAAAATATAGTTGATAACCTCCTTAACATTGGTCTTGGTGATGCTTGTTGGATTTTCAAAAACAGCAAAAGCAGAAAAAGTAGACAAGTGGGACTGCATCAAACTAAAAAGCTTCTTCACAGCAAAGGTAAACATCAAGAAAATGAAAAGGCAACTTACCAAATGGGAGAAAATATTTGCAACTCAAATATCTGATACAGGGTTAATATTTAAAATATGTAAAGAACACATACAAGTCTATAACAAAGAAACACAGGGTCTGTTTAAAATTTAGGCAGAGGGGGCTTCCCTGGTGGTGCAGTGGTTGAGCGTCTGCCTGCTGATGCAGGGGACGCAGGTTCGTGCCCCGGTCCGGGAGGATCCCACATGCCACAGAGCAGCTGGTCCCGTGAGCCATGGCCACTGAGCCTGTGCATCTGGAGCCTGTGCTCCACAATGGGAGAGGCCACAACAGTGAGAGGCCCACGTACCGCAAAAAAAAAAAAAAAAAATTAGGCAGAGGATCTGAATAGACATTTTCCTAAAGAAGACACAGATAAATGAAAAGGTATTCAACACCACTAATCATCTGTGAAATGCTAATCAAAACCATAATGAGATATTACTTCACGACTGTTAGAATTGCTATTTTCAAGAAGACGGGAACTAACAAGTGTTGATGAGGACATGGAGAAATGGAAATTCTTGTGCACTTTTGGAGAGAATGTAAATTGGTGTAACCATTATGAGAAGCAGTATTAAAAACAGATCTACCATATCATCTAGCAATTCCACTTCCAGGTATTTACTCAAAATAAATGAAAACTTTAACTTGAAAACATATATGCTCTCCCTCATCTCTATAGCATGATTATTTACAGTAGCCAAGGTGTGAAAGCAACCTTAGTGTCCATCTACGCATGAATGGATAAAGAAGTTGTATATGTATACATACAGATACACACACACACACACACACACACACACACACATGCTGGAATATTATTCAGCCATAAAATGAAGGAAGTCTTGTTATGTGCTACAACATGAACAGACCTTAAGGACATAATGCTAAGTGAAATAAGTTAGAGAGAGGAAAACAAATATCATATAAACTCACTTATATGTGGAATCTAAAAATCAAAATAAAACAAAAAAACAAGCTCACAGAAAAAGAGGTCAGATCTGTGGTTGCCAGAGATTGGGAGTGCAGGGTGGGCAAAATGGACAAAAGTGATCAAAAGGTACAAACTTCCAGTTATACAATAAATAATCATGTGTATGGAATATACAGCATGGTGAATGTTGATAATAATACTGTATTGTGTGTTTGAAAGTCGATAAGAAAGTAGATCCTAAAAGTTTTCATCACAAGAAAAAAATGTATAACTATGTGTGGTGATAGATGTTAACTAAACTTATTGTGATAATTTCACAATATATACAAATATTGAATCATTATGTTATACACCTGAAACTAACATGATTAGTTGATTTGCATGGGGGTTGGTTAAATGGTGTTGGAGTTTCCACTTCTAAGATGTCTTCTTCCCCCTTATGGTTGGGGCTTTGATGAAGTTGGATGGAAGGCTGAGAGTATCTGGGATTTTTGGCAGATAGCCTAATATAGTATTTTCAGAATGACAGCACTGGAGTAGTTGAACATCTTTCCTGGTGGTTCAATGCTCTAGCAAACAATACAGAATCCACATGAGCTTCCTGACATTGAAGGTATTTCTTCAGTTCTGTGTCGGCCAGAGCAATGGTGAATTCATTCATGTTTATGAGTGTCTCAAAGAAATTGGGGCCAAGTTTTAAAACTACCATATTGGAAATTCCACTTTTATATGTGAAGTATAGTGGTTCTGTTCCTCTGGAAAACCCTATTACAGATTTTGGTACTGAACATGGTTTTAGAGGCACAGAATTTTTAAGATGAGTTTTCTGAATTGGTTGTGAGGTTTCTGGAATTGACTTTCTAACTTGATTAGATTTAAAGACATTAATGACTAATTCCAGTAGTAAAGAAGACACTAACAGCCCATGGTATGAAATGGTCACAGATATGCAAAATACCTATATTAGATAGTCGTAATCTATCACTTGTAAGAAGCAAGGAGCTGAATGACTGTGTGTGCCCTGAGGGTAACCCCTATCTCCTGTAGCTGCAATACTGAGATTGCTGAAAATCAAACACAGAATCTTATCCTGGAATTGCATGAATTACAATGCAAATTGAGCTCCAAACTTGGCAGGGTGTTTACTTTTAAAGGGAGGGAATTGATTGGGAAAAAATGGTATCTTTTAAATTATGATGTTGGCATGTGTGAAGACCCTTGATGAAACTGGAGACATTAGGTCCCTAAATTCTGCTGGAAGACGTCTCCCAACTTCCAGTGATATTTGCCTTACTGGCCCCATCTGCATTGACTAAGGAAACTCTCATGGCCTTCCCTCAGGCAGTAGCCATACAAGACAATGCTAATTCTTCAGAGTACCCACCCTCAGCACTCTTCTTTTTTTCTAGACCTTTAAGTAGACTCAAGTGCCAACAGGCCCCGTAAAGGTGAGGTACAAAGTGTATTACACTACAAAAGAATTATTTGCATTTCTAATTTATACAGAGAAATACAATTAACATGCATAGGGATGGATACTAAGGATGTGGGATAATAGTGGAAGGAAGATATAGTTGGATCACATTGAATTTATGGATGTGGGTTCACTGAGTAGAGATTCTGCATTTAATGTGGCAGCCCCAGGAGTCAGAAAGGGTTGTAACATTTTTTTTTGGTTTGGTTGCCTGAAGCATGGACCAAAATGTGACCCACCATGAGCAAACTGGAAATACCCAAGCTGCTTTGGTTTAATGTGGAGGAAGGGATTCAAAGGCTTAAGGAGATTGGAATTTTGAGGGAATTTTTAATTTAAGACCTACTCACCCACATTGGGAGGTCCCAAAAGCATGACTTCCACTAAGACTGTGAGAAATAAGTTTGCAGTGGGCTTCCCAGTATCCTTGAAGGGCTCAGGGATTGCTCCTCTATATAGGGCAGACCTTAGTAGGAACTGAAGCTACTGAACTGGGAAATTTAAGTGCAATGGGAGTAGTTGTATCCCCAGGTAACAGGGACCAAGTGGCAGCATTAAACCACTAAAGGAAAGTTGGGTGTGATTACCTTAATAGACAGGGGAGTTAAAGTAGCAATCAGAAAAGTCTGACTCCTGCAAATCTATGGCACTGGTTAATAGATCACAGTGTTCTTAGAAGTGAAATAGGTATGAAGCCTACTAAATTCTTATTTGATCTGCATAAGTAAGAAAGTTCTAGATCACACACTTACCAATGCCATGACAGTTTGGAGGTTAACCATAAAAGGCCAAAAAATAGGCAGTGGCCCAATTCCTGGAAATCCCCAGTCCTTCCCTGGAATAATCCTCCACTCATTAGCCTCCAAAATTACCCAGCCCATAAAAACAAACCACAGCATATTTTGGGGACTCTCGTCTTCTGAGATAGCCCACACTCTGTCTGTGGAGTGTGTTTCTCTCTAAATAAATCCACTTCTTAGCTATCAAAAAAAAAAAAAAAAAGAAGTTCTAGATCAAGGGAACAAAATTCTAGCTTGAATCATAAAAACAGTGAGTCACAATCCTCCAGTCAATTTTCAGATTTGTCTTTTACAAAACCAGAATCCGTTGAGTGAAGGAGAGAATAGATCTCCTTGAGGAAGGACTCTGGTTCATGCCCCAAAATTTATGCTGTGAATCTTTTTCCCAGCCTTTTTCCAAAGGGAACTACAATCTTTTACCAGGGTAACTATGCATTGGGGAAAAAGAAATAATCAGACCTTTTGGAGACTAGTAGACACTGGTTCTGAACTGACTCTAAATCCAGAAAACCAAAAACATCACTGTGGTTCACCACTCAGAATATGGGCTTAAAGAGGTTAGATGATCAATGGAGTTGTAGCTCAGGTTCATTTCACAGTAGGCCCAGTGTGGCTTCCAAACTCATCCTGTGGTTATTTCCTCAATTCCCAACTGAATTATTGGAAAAGGTACACTCTGCAGCTAGAAGAAAGTTCACATCACTTCCCTGACCTATAGAGGGAGAGCTATGATGGTGAGAATGGCCAAGTGAAAGCCACTAGAGTGGCCCTACTTACAAAGGTAATAAATCGAAAGCAATACCACATTCCTAGAGGTATTGTAGAGATTAGAATCACCAACAAGGTCTTGAAGGGTATAGCGGTGGTGATTCCCACCACATTCCCATTCAGCTTTTTCCTAGTTGACCTGTGCAGAAGACAGATGGATCTCCAAGAATGACAGTGACTCTCATAAGCTTAACCAGGGTGGTGGCTCCAATTGCAGCTGCAGTACCAGATATGGCTTCATTGTTGGAGCAAATGAACACATTCCCTAGTACCTGGTATTTAGCTATTGATCTGGGAAATAACTTTCTTTTCTCCTTTCCTGTCAATAAAACCAACCATAAGCAGTTTGTTTTCAGCTGAAAAGGACAATAATACACTTTCACTGTCCTTTGTCAGACACTCCAGCCCTATGTCATAAATTAGTTTGCAGGGATCTTGATCACCTTTTCATTTTACAAGATATTACACTGATACATTACATTGATTGAGACTAGTGAGCAAGACATAACAACTTATTTGTTAAGTAAACATTGGTAGTAGTACTGATTGGTAAGATATTTTTGTGCCAGAGAGTGGAGAATAATTCTGACAAAATTCAGGGACCTCTATGTCAGTGAAATTTTTAGGGGTCTATTGATATAGGGCATGCCAATATATTCCTTCTAGGGTGAAGGATAATTTATTACATTTAGCCCCTTCTATAACCAAAAAAAGGCACAGTGCCTAGGAAGCCTCTTTGAATTTTAGAGGCAACATATTCCTCATTTGAGTGTGTTACTTCTCCCTATTTACTGAGTGATATGAAAGTCTGCTAATTTTGAGTGGTGCCCAGAACAAGAGAAGGCTCTGCAACAGGCCCAGACTGCCAACCAAGCTGCTTTGTAACTTGGGCCATATGATCTAGGAGATCCAATGGTGCTTGAAGTGTTGGTGGCAGATAAGAGGAGTATTTGAAGCCTTTGGCAGGCCCTCTAGGTGATATGTAGAGCAGGTCTTTAGAATTTTAGATCAAAACTCTGCCATCCTCTTCAAATAACTCCTTTTGAGAACAGCTCTTGACTGGTTATTGGGCCTTAGTGGAATCTGAATGCTTAATCGTAGGCCAAAAATTGTGTGTGCACAGCAACACTCCATCATCAAATGTAGATGGTATATACATGATGGGGAAAAAACAGGCCCTGAAGGCATAAGTAAATTACATGAAGAAGTGACCCAAGTACCCATGATCCCCACTCCAGCTCACGACCTTCCCTCTTCCAGTCTGCACACGTGGCTACATGAGGGATTTCCTATGATCAGTTAACAGAGGAATAGAAGATTCAGATCTAGTTTACAGTTGGTTCTGCACGATATACAGACACTGCCTGAAAGTGGACAAGTAAATCCTTACAGCCCCTTTCTGGGACATTTCTGAAGGACCCTGGTGGAGGGAACTCCTATTGGAGGCATAAGTTCAAGCAGTGCACCTCTTTGTTCATTTTCCTTGGAAGGACAAATGGCTAAACATGCAAGTGCATACTGATTTATGGGCTCTGACCAATGGTTTGGTTGGATGGTCAGAGACTTTGAAAGAACATGATTGGATAACTGGGAACAAAGATTTTTGGAAAGAGGTATGTGGATTGACTTTTCTGAATGGGTAAAAACTGTGAAGATATTTGTGTTTTCTGTGAATGCTAACCAAATGATGAACTTAGCAGAGGAGGATTTTAATAATCAAGTGGATAGGATGACCCATTCTGTGGATACCAGTCAGCCTCTTTCTCCAGCCAGCCCTGTCATCATCCAGTGTGCTCGTGAACAAAGTGTTTGTGGTGGCAGAGATGGAAGTAATGCATTGGCTCAGCAAAATGTTCTTTCACTCACCAAGGCCAACCTGGCTATAGACACTGCTGAGTGCCCAATCTGCCAAAAGCAGAGACCAACACTAAGTCTCTGATATGGCATCATTCTCTGGGATGATCAGCCAGCTACCTAGTGGCAAACTGATTACTTTGGACCACTTCCATCATGGAATGAGACTCCTTTTGCTCTTAATGGAATAGACACTTACTCTGGATATGGACTTACCTTACTTACACACGTGTTGCTGCCAAAACTAATACCCATGTATTTATAGAATGCCTTATGCACTGTCAAGTTATTTCCCACAGCATTACTTCTGATCAAGGAACTCACTTCACAGCAAAAAACCCTTCAGCAGTGGGCTCATGCTCATGAAATTCACTGTTCTTGCCATGTACACCATTTTCAAGCAGCTGGTCTGATAGAATGATGGAATGACCTTGTGAAGATTTAGTTACAGCATCAATTAGGTGACAATACATTACACGGTTCATGCAAGGTTCTGTATAAGGTTGTATATGCTTTGAATCAGCATTTAATACATGGTGCTATTTATTTCATAGCCAGAATCCATAGGTTTAGGAATCAAGGGATGGAAATGTGAGTTGCACCATATACTATTATTACTTTTGCTTCAAGTTTCCATGACATTATTCTCTGCTGGCCCTGAGGTCTTAGTTCCAAAGGGAGAAATATTTCCACCAGGAGACACAAAAATGATTCCACTAAACTGGAATTTAACACTGCTTCCTGGCCACTTTGGCTTTCTCATGCTTCTGAATCAAGTAAAGAAGGTAAGGTAGTTACTGTACTGGCTGGGGTGATGGATCTTGTCTATCAATGAAGAAATTGGACTGCTACTCCACAGTGGAGTAAGAAAGAGTATGACTAGAGTACAGGAGATTTCTTGGAGTGTCTCTCAGTGTTATCATGCCCTGTGATTCAGGTCAATGGAAAAAATAAAATATAACCCAATCCTGGCAGGACCGCCACTAGTGACCCAGATCCTAGAGAATAAAATTGTGGATCACCTCACCAGGTTAAGAACCATGATGGGCTACAGTGCTTGCTGAAGGCAAAGGGAATACAGATTGGGTAATGGAAGAAGTAATTCCAATGACTAAGTACAGCCACATGACCAGTTATCACAATAAGGACTGTAATTACCATGAGTATTCCTCCTTAGTGCATGTGCATGTGTGTACTTGACTGGATCACAGATATCTGATTCAGCATTATTTTGGGGTATGTCTGGAAGACTGTTTCTGGAGAAAATAAGCATTTGAATCAGTAGACTGAGTAAAGTGGATTGCCTTAACTAGTGTGAGTGGGCATCACCCAATCCATTGAGGGTCTGAGTAGAACAAGAGAAAGAAGGATTCACTTCACTCTCTCTCTATATATAAATATATATATATATATATAGAAAGAGAGAGAGAGAGAGAGAGAGAGAGATTATACATTATACAGAATGTATAAGGAAAGGAATGTATGTGTAAAGACCACAGATTTAGTTGATTTCCTCAGGACAACTAAATGTAAGTAGCAGAGCCAGGGCATGACACTACATATTCTTTTTTATTTCTCTGTTATTTTCAGAATAGAGAAAATGGAAAAGAATGAGCTATGGCTCAAATCAGTTTTTCTTAATATGTCTGAATTCACTATGAGAAGGGAAAAAAGTGGTGAGACAGCCTAAAGTAAACTTGTATCCACTATGCTCTTTCTGAATATGTTCTTGCACATAACTGAAGCTTTTGAGAAGCTCTGTCTTTCTCTTGGCATACTATAGTTTGTTTGGTAAGTCGTTTTTTCTGCACATACGTTCTACTCTACAAATAAATTATGCAATTTTCAAGAAACAAGTAACTGGTTTGTTTATATCACTCTCCAACTTGTCCACAATGGCATAAATGCCATTTAGGCAATTATATAAAATGTAAAGTTTTTTGGAAACAATTTATCTGCTCTTTCTGTCTGTTGTGTGCGTGTGCATGTTCAAATTTGAAACCTTTGCACCACATTAATGACAGACTTTGCATTTATATTAAATGCTCAAAATCACATTTTAATTAAACTTTGGCTATAAACTCAGCAAATGTGGTTCCTCCCATCATTACCATTATTAAATTCTCATTCCACAATAATCGAGACAAAGTAAAATGTTGACAAAGTATTTTAAAGACTTTTGTTTTCCCTCAAATAATCATAAAATCTAAGTCTTACAAATGTATTAATATACTACTGCCTTGAAACAGGAAATAATCTGCAATACTTTTTTCTTCTTATCTTTTTTCACAGAGAAGCTATAGAGTAAATATAAATATAAGTTTATATAAAACATTCTTTTCTACTTATTTGTTGAATAAAACCAGTGAATTGAGTGAGGTTTTATTAAAGATTGTAGAAAAACAATGCTCACTTCAGCAGTATACATTTTGCTTCAGTTAACACAACACATAGAATGTGATATGTAACAGATGGTGGTATAAAAGCAAAGTAGTGTTTCCTGTTTGGTGTATTTATATTTACGTGCCCATTTATTGGGGAAGAAAACAGCTAATCTGCTATTTTTTTAAGAAAAATGGAGTTATAAGAGAAAATTTCTAAAGACACAATTGCTATTTTGCATGTTATATTGAAGCTACTACAAAACTGTAGAAATGAAAATAAAATTTCTTCAATTCACATAATCTGAGGGGTATATCAGTGAAAGAAATGCCAAGGACATTTTAAAAACTGACTGTGTTTTCAAAATTATACCTGAAAACTCCACCTCTTTAAAGTCTTTCCACTAAAACTTGGTATATGATGAATTAACTAACTGAACTTTAACACTGAACAATATCATGGCAAATGAACTCGTGTGTGTGTGTGTGTGTGTGTGTGTGTGTGTGTATGCATAAAAGAGACTCCATATCCCTGGAATGAATGAACTCAAATGCACAAATTATATCCCTGATTGTCTGTCTTGTATACAAATGTAGAGAACTTACATTTATATTGTTTCTTATGTGATTTTTCAAAACAGTTTTATTTTCTTAGATAAGGAAATGAAAGTTTAAAAAATTAATTTACCTGTTTACTCATTATAAATTTATTAAATTTATCTATTTATTAAAAATAAATTCAAAATGAATTAAATACTTAAATGTAAGACTTGAAATCATAAAACTTTTGGAAGAAAACATATGTGATATATACTTTGACATTAGTATTCATAATTTTTTTTGGATATGTCTTCTTGGTCAAGAGAAACAAAAGCAAAAATAAATAAATGGGACTACATCAAACTAAAAAGCTTTTGCACAGTGAAAAAATTTATCAACAAAACAAAATGGCTGCCTACTGGATGAGAAAATATATTTGCAAACAATATATCTGATAAGGGCTTATATCCAAAATATACAAGTATCTCATACAACTCAACATCAAAACAAAAACAAATGATTCAATTAAAAATTGGCAGAGAATCAGAATAGAAAATTTTCCAGAGAAGACCTACATATGGCAAACAGGCACATGAAAAGATGCTCAACATCATTAATCATCAGAGAAATGTAAATCAAACCACAATGAGATATCATCTAACACCTTTCAGAATGTCTATTATCAAAAAGACAACAGGGCTTCCCTGGTGGCGCAGTGGTTGAGAGTCCACCTGCCAATGCAGGGGACACGGGTTTGTGCCCCAGTCTGGGAAGATCCCACATGCCGCAGAGCTGCTAGGCTTATGAGCCATGGCCGCTGAGCCTGCACGTCCAGAGCCTGTGCTCCACAGCGGGAGAGGCCACAACGTGAAAGGCTCGAGTAATGAAAAAAAAAAAAAAAAAAGACAGTAAATATCAAGTGTTAGCAAGGATATGGAGAAAAGGAAACCCTCACACACTGTTGGTGGGATTGTAAATTGGTACACCCACTATGGAAAACAAAATGGAGATTCCTCAAAAAATTAGAAATAGAAGTAGCATATGATCCAACAATACCACTCCTGGGTATTTATCCAAAAAAAAAATAACCAAAAACACGAATTTGAAAAGATATCTTCCCCCTCATGTTAATTGCATCATTATTTACAATAACCAAGATATGGAAGCAACCTAAGTGCCCATCAATAGATGAATGTATGTATGGTATATATGAAAGTTGTTAAGAGAGTAAATCCTAAGACTTCTCATTACAAGAAAAAAAAACTTTTTTTCTATTTCTTTAATTTTGTATCTGTAGGAGATAATGGATGTTCACTAAACTTATGGTGGTAATCATCTCATGATGTATGTAAATCAAATCATTATGCTACACACCTTAAACTTATACAGTGCTGTATGTCAACTAAATCTCAATAAAACGGGAAGAAAAAAATAATTTATCTAAGTTTAGAGAGCAAGTATGTGGTGGTCCTGGAATTTATACAACTTTCAAAACTATGCTGCAAAATCAAAATTTAGAAATCAACTTTGACTTTATATGTTGGGGCTTTGATGTCTTTCTTCCTATTTTTGAAAAATCAGAATGAATTATTCAAGCATGAAGAGAGGTAGATTTGTTATGACATTAATAAAGTTTGGGTTTCAGGATGTTTTTGTACTCCTTAATATAAAGCCTCCTAAACTAGGCACAGTTTTCCAGATGACCCACCAGATTTTATTTCTCTTGTACTTCAAAACCCCCACTTGTAGGTTCTCCATGTCATCATATGAACATAATCATCTACAGGGCTTTACTTTAGCCTTGTGCTTTAGAAGAACTTATGGCCATCTTGAAAAGAAATACTGAGCACTGTGTTGTTGTAACCATAGATTCTCTCCCTCAGAATAATACACTTTACAACCCTTTTCAAGTGGTTCTTAAACTTCTGCTCTGTAGAACTTTTCAGAACCTTGGCCTTGAGTGTAAGAGACTTGAGAGCAGAGATCATGTGTTACTCATCATTTTACTCCTAGTACCTAGAGTAGTGCTCATCAGTAAGTACCTTGATAAGTTGAAATATTCCTCTTATTACAGATGTAGTTATTTCAGGCAAGAATAAAAAGGTTAGTGTACTGAGGGCTATATACATTTATGAATAAATAAAAACTCTTCAGAAACAGTAAATATTTCCAGCAGGAATTAGCTAAGAATGAAAGGTGTAGGCTTTCTCAAATATAGGAAATCAATATGGGTGGGCTTTAGATAAGAGGGAAGAAAATGCTCTGCTTATCTCTGACTCCAAAATAAAATTCAGGTTGAACATGTATCCTCTTTATGGATGCTGACTGAGCAGAAAAACTGAGACCTCAGAGTAAATTATAAACTGGAGATGTAATGAATAGGCTAAATTACATGATGTCATGCTATTGTCTGTGTATATTTTTAGCTATCTAGATATATGTATACAGCTTTCATCCTTGGGTTTTACTGTGTCATACAACAGTACATTTTTTTCCACATTTCTTTGTTTACTGATGTAATACTTTTGCTGGCAACAAATATACAGATGCACACCCATACCTGATAGACAGCTGCACACATATACACAGTTTTTTTTTTTTTTTGCAGTACGCGGACCTCTCACTGTTGTGGCCTCTCCCATTGCGGAGCACAGGCTCCGGATGCACAGGATCAGCGGCCATGGCTCACGGGCCCAGCTGCTCCGAGGCATGTGGGATCTTCCCGGACCGGGGCATGAACCCGTGTTCCCTGCATCCGCTGCATCAGCCGGCGG
Organism: Monodon monoceros; assembly: GCF_005190385.1. Classification (NCBI taxonomy): domain Eukaryota; kingdom Metazoa; phylum Chordata; class Mammalia; order Artiodactyla; family Monodontidae; genus Monodon; species Monodon monoceros. Next base: position 38,121,996 of record NW_021703785.1, read on the forward strand.
ACTCTCAACCACTACACCACCAGGGAAGACCATATACCCACTTTAAAAAAATTTTTTTGGCACTAGATCTTTTACCTATTGGGGTCTTTGTGTCTTTCTTTTATTTTTTAGGAATTTTCAGAATTATTAGAATTGCATTAAAATAACATTAAAAACCTTATTAAATTTGTAAGTTCAATTAAAGAACAGCAATTTTTGAAGGGAAAACTTCTCAAATGTATTACTTTTAAAAATTCCTCACTCATCAACTTTCTTAAAAGAAAACTCAGGGATGAGCCCAGTCAACTATGCAAAAATTGATGAGCTCAAGGGCAGGGCGGGTCAGAAGAATTAGACCCCTAATGGAAAATCTAATATCATATACACACACAAAATGACCCTTATACTTCAAGAATCTAAAACATGTTCAATTATATTGGTGAGGTTGACAGAAATAATAGTGTCTGAAGCCAGAATTATATCACTAAGTATATTAAAACATAAAGCAGTATGTGGCAAAGCAAAGGTAATTCTTATAGCAAAAATTAGTGGTTTGGATATATGCAGCAGATGCCATTTTATCATAATATTACTCCCTGCTACCAACTGAGTAAAGTCTAAATGGTGTTGGAAGATGTAAAGTCCTCCATGAGCTGACCTTGACCAACCAACGTCCTTAGACTCAACACCTGACCAAACCTGCATGCTTTCTCATCCTCTGACTTTGTACAAGATGTTCTCTATAGCAAATAACTGCCTAACCCCAACCTATCTTGCTCATCCCTCAACCACATGAGAAAACACCAGTGTCAGTATCTCCTGAGAAATATTTTATGGCCCCTTGCTGAGCTAAATACTTCTCAATCTCCACTACTAGAGCATGAGTTTCATGGTGTCATAGGTTGTTTCTTTCTTCCATTAACCAGGGACAAGGTGAATAGAGAAGCACCCTTTCTTACCTATCAATGTAAACATTTTTTCTTCTGTGCTCAGGACCCACCTCTTTCCAAGATAAAGATTCTTTCCTACAGGGAAACAATACCTCTTGATGTGACTTTGCAGGCACAGCACAGGGTATGCACAATGCATAATTAGTCAATGTACAAATCAATTATGGCTTTTATTTCCTTATTTGACAAAAAGAGAAGAAAAAATAGGTTATAAGAAAATGATGAAGAAGAGATAGAAGATGGCAGTGTGGGAAGATGTCAAATTAGCATCTCCCCACAACTAGGGTGCCTGCAGGCCACTGGTGGGGGACCCTGACACCTAAGGAGATGGGAGGAACCCCAAGTGAACTGGTAGGAAGTGGGGGAAATGAAGGGGGAGGAGAAGTGAAGGCCAGATCAGATCAGTGTCCCTGAGGCCAGGGAGATCAGGGGAGGCAGGCAGGAGAAGCCCTCCGGCAGGAGCAGGAGAGGAGTGGAGAGTATTTGCCCTGACCAATCGAGCCAGGGAAGACTGCTGGGCTCCCAGGTGAGGTTCCCCGCCCTCTGAGAACAGTGGTGGGGAACACGCCTGGGCCCCTTCTGTTCCGTTGAGCCTAAGCCCCACCCCCCACAGCCCCCAGGGCATTTTACAGCCCTGTGGGTTCTAAGCATAGGCCCCACCCACTGCCCTTGCTTAGGCCCCACCATCCTCAGCCAAGGCCTTTACCTCCCTTTCTTTTTTTCCCCTCGTCTTTTTTACTATTGTGGTATAGTTGTACCTTCTGGTTATTGGTTCATCTATAATTTTATTTTTTTATTCTTTCAAACATGTTTGTTGGTTTCCTAGTCTAATTTTATTTTTTACTTTGTTCTCTTCTTTTTTTTTTGCCACCCCCACATGGGTTGTGGGATTTTGGTTCACAAGCCAGGGTCAGGCTGAATCTCCTGCAGTGGAGCTCTGAGTCTGAACCACTAGACTAAACAGGAAACCTCAGACCCCAGGGAATATTCATTGGAGTGAGGTCTCACAGAGGTCATCATCTCAGCACCAAGACCCAGCTCTACCTAACAGCCTACAAACTCGAGTGTTGGAAGCCTCAGGCCAAACAACCAGTAAGACAGGAACACAATCCCACTCATAAAAAAAAAAAAAAAAAAAAAATTAGATGGCAAAAAGTACATCACAGATGAAGGAACTGGGTAAAAACCAACAAGAACAAATAAATGAAAAGTAAATAGGCAATATACCTGAAAAAGAATTTGGAGTAATGATAATAAAGATGATACTGAAATTCAGAAATAGAGCGGAGGCACAGATAGAGAAAAATACAAGAAATGTTTAACAAAGATCTAGGATAACTAAAGAACAAACAGATGAACAACACAATAACTGAAATTAAAAATACACTAGAAGGAATCAATAACATAATAACTGAGACAGAAGAAAAATAAGTGACTTGGAAGACAAAATGGTAGAAATAACTGCTGAGGAGCAGAATAAAGAAAAAAGAATGAAAAGAATTGAAGACACTCTCAGAGACCTCTGGGACAACAGTAAACACACCAACATTTGAATTATAGGGGTCCCAGAAGAAGAATAGAAAAAGAAAGGGTCTGAGAAAATATTTGAACAGATTATAGTGGAAAACTTCACTAACATGAGACAGGAAATAGTTACCCAAATGCAGGAAGCACAGAGAGTCCCATACAGGATAAACCCTAGGAGAAATACACCAAAACACACATTAATCAAAGTAACAAAAATTAAATTCAAGGAAAAAATATTAAAAGCAGCAAGGGGAAAACAAAAAATAACACACAAAGGAATCCCCATAAGGTTATCAGCTTAATTTTCAGGAGAAACTCTGCAGGCCAGAAGGGAGTGACAGGATATACTTAAAGTGATGAAAGAGAAAATCCTACAACCAGATTACTCAACCCAGCAAGTATCTCTGTCAGATTCAATGGAGAAATCATAAGCCTTTCAGACAAGTAAAAGCTAAGAGAATTCAGCACCACAAAACCAGTTTTACAAAAAATCTTAAAGAAGCTTCTCTAGTGGCAAACACAAGAGAAGAAAAAGACCCATAAAAACAAACCCAAAACAATTATGACAATGGTAATAGGAACATACAAATCGATAATAACTTTGAATGTAAATGGATTAAATGCCCCAACTAAAAGACACAGACTGGCTGAATGTATACAAAATAAAAAGACCCATATATATGCTGTCTACAAGAGACCCACTTTAGACCTAAGGACACATACAGACTGAAAGTGAAGGGATGGGAAAAGATATTCCATGCAAATGGAAATCAAAAGAAAGCTGGAGTAGCAATACCCATATCAAATAAAAGAGACTTTAAAATAAAGACTGTTATAAGAGATAAGGAGGGGCACTACATAATGATCAAAGGATCAATCCAAGATATAACAATTATAAATGTTTATGCACCCAACATAGGAACACCTCAATACATAAGGCAAATTCTAACAACCATGAAAAGAGAAATCAACAGTAACACAATAATAGTAGAGGACTATAACACCCCACTTACACCAATGGACAGATCATCCAAACAGAAAATGAATAAGGAAACACAAGCTTTAAATGACACAATAGACCAGATAGATTTAATTTGATATTTATAGAACATTCCACCCAAAAGTGGAAGAATACACTGTTTTTTTCAAGTGCACACACAATATTCTCCAGGATAGATCACATATTGGGTCACAAATAAAGACTCAGAATATTTAAGAAAATTGAAATTTTATCAAGCATCTTTTCTGACCAAATTGCTCTGAGATTGGAAATCAATTACAGGAAAAAAATTGTAAAAAACACAAATACATAGAGGCTAAAAAGTACACTACTGAATAACCAAGAGATCACTGAAGGAATCAAAGAAGAAATTTAAAAAATACATAGAAACAAATGACAACAACAACACAAAACCCAAAAAGTATGGGATGCAGCAAAAGCAGTTCTAAGAGGGAACTTTATAGCAATTCAATCTCACCTCAAGAATCAAGAAAAATCTCAAATAAACAATCTAATCCTACACTTAAAACAACTAGAGAAATAAGAACAAAGAAAACCCAAAGTAGGTAGAAGGAAAGAAATCATAGAGATCAGAGAAGAAATGGAATAAGCAAAGAACAATAAAACCAAAAGCTGTTTCTTTGAGAAGATTAAAAAAAAAAGTGATAAACCCTTAGCTAGACTCATCAAGATAAAAAAAAGGGAGAGGATGCAAATCAATAAAATTAGAAATGAAAAGAAGAAATCACAACTGACACCACAGAAAGACAAAGGATTATAAGAGACTACTACAAACAACTATATGCCAATAAAATGGACAACCATGAAGAAATGGACAAATTCTTGGAAAGGTACAATTTTCCAAGACTGAAATAGGAAGAATTAGAAAATATAAGCAGACATATTACAAATAATGCAATTGAAACCATAATTAAAAGTCTTCCAACAAACAAAAATACAGGACCAGATGACTTCACAGGTGAATTCTTACAAATATTTAGAGAAGAGGTAGCACCCATCCTTCTCAAACTATTCCAAAAAATTGCAGAGGGAGAAACGCTCCCAAATTCATTCTATGAGACCACCATCATCCTGATACCAAAACCTGAAAAAGATATCACAAAAAACAAAAATTATAGGCCAATATTACTGATGAACATAGATGCCAAAATCCAGAACAAAATACCAGCAAACAGAATCCAACAGCACATTAAAAGGATCATACACCATGATCAGGTGGGGTTTATCCCAGGGATGCAAGGATTCTTCAATATACACAAATCAATCAATGTGATACACCACATTAACAAATTAAGGAATAAAAACCAAATGATCATCTCAAAAGATGCAGAAAAATCTTTTAACAAAATTCAACACTCATTTATGATAAAAACTCTCCAGAAAATGTGCATAGAGGGAAACTACCCCAACATAATAAAGGCCATATATGGCAAACCCACAGCAAGCATCATACTCATCATCATACTTCACCAAAAACTGAAAGCATTTCTGCTAAGATCAGGAACAAGACAAGGATGTTCACTCTTGCCACTATTATTCAACATAGTTTTGGAAATTTTAGCCACAGAAATCAGAGATAAAAAAAATAAAAATAAAAGGAATCCAAATTGGAAAAGGAGAAGTAAAACTGTCACTGTTTACAGATGACATGATACTATACATAGAAAATCCTAAAGATGCCACCAGTAAACTAGTAGAGACAATCAATGAATTTGGTAAGGTTGCAGGTGCAGGATACAAAATCAATGCACAGAAATCTCTGGCATTCCTATACACCAACAATGAAAAATTAGAAAGGGAAATTAAGGAAACACTCCAATTTACCATCACAACAAAAAAAATAAAATACCTAGGAATAAACCTGCCTAAGGAGGTGAAAGACTTGTACTCAGAAATCTGATGAAAGAAATCAAAGATGACCCAAACAAATAGAGAGATATACCATGTTCTTGGATTGGAAGAATCAATATTGTGAAAATGACTATACTACCCAAAGCAATCTACAGATTCAGTGCAATCCCTATCAAACTACCAAAGACATTCCTCTCAGAATTAGAACAAAAAATTTTACAATTTGTATGGAAACACAAAAGACCCCAAATAGCCAAAGGAATCTTGAGAAAGAAAAACGGAGTTGGAGGAACCACGCTCCCCAACTTCAAACTATACCAGAAAGCTACAGTAATCAAGACAGCTTGTTACTGGCACAAAAACAGAAATATAGATCAATGGTATAGGATAGAATGCCCAGAGATAAACCCACACACATATGGTCACCTAATTAACGACAATGGAGGCAAGAACGTACAATGGAGAAAAGACAGCCTCTTCAATAAGTGGTGTGGGGAAAACTGGACAGCTACATGTAAAAGATTGAAATTGGAACATTATCTGATACCATACACAAAAATAAACTTCACATGGCTTAAAGTCCTAAATGTAAGACTGGACACTGTAAAACTCTTAGAGGAAAACAGGAAAAACACTCTTTGACATAAACGACACCAAGATCTTTTTTGACCCACCTCTTAGAGTAACAGAAATAAAAATAAACAAATAGGACTTAATTAAACATAAAAGCTTTTGCACAGCAAAGGAAACTATAAACAAGACAAAAAGACAACCCTCAGAATGGGAGAAAATATTTGCAAATGAAACAAGAGACAAAGGATTAATCTCCAAAATAAAAAATAGCACATGAATCTCAATATATAAAAAAAAAAGATCCAATTAAAAAATGGGAGGAAAACCTAAATAGACATTTCATCAAGGAAGACATACAGATGGCCAAGAGGCACATGAAAAGATGCTCAACATCACTATATTTTAGAGAAATGCAAATCAAAACTACAATGAGATAAATCACCTCACACCAGTCAGAATGGCAATTATCAAAAAATCTAGAAATGGTGTGGTGAAAACAGAACCCTCCAGCACTGTTAGTGGGTATGTAAATTGATACAACCACTGTGGGAAACAGTATGGAGGTTCCTTAAAAAACTAAAAATAGAACTACCATATGACCCAGCAATCCCACTACTGGGCATATACCCTGAGAAAACCATAATTCAGAAAGAGACATGTACCACAATGTTCACTGCAGCACTATTTACAATAGCCAGGTCATGGAACCAACCTAAATGTCCATCGACAGATGAATGGATAAAGAAGATGTGGCACATATATACAATGAAGTATTACTCAGCCATAAAAAGAAATGAGACTGAGTTATCTATAGTGAGGTAGATGGACAAAGAGTCTGTCATACAGAGTGAAGTAAGTCAGAATGAGAAAAACAAATACCATATGCTAATGCATATATATGGAATCGAAAAAAAAAATGGTACTGATGAACATATTTGCAGGGCAGGAATAAAGATGTCGACATAGAGAATGGACTTGAGGACATGGGATAGGAGGGGGAAGCTGGGGCGAAGTGAGAGTAGCATTGACATATATACATTAGTGAATGTAAAATAGTTAGCTAGTGGGAAGCAGCCACATAGCACAGGGAGATCAGCTCAGTGCTTTGCTATGACCTAGAGGGGTGGGATAGAGGGGATGGGAGGGAGGTCCAGAGGGGGCGGACGTGGGGACATATGTATATATATAGCTGATTCACTTTGGTGTACAACAGAAACTAACACAGTATTGTGAAGCAGTTATACTACAATAAAGATCCATTAAAATAAAAAAAAAAACAGGCAGAGATAAATTTCAAAAAGAAAGAAACTGATGAGAATTTTGAAGTGCATTTAAAGATAATATTTTATAATATGCTAGAAATTCACCATGAATAATCAAATGAATTAAGGAAAAATAAATTATTCATGTTTTAGGGATATAGAGTATTTTCTGAGTCTATTTGTTTTCATTTCCCTCTCTCATTTGCTATTTTAGCAAATTTTCTAACAAATATATTTGAATTTAAGAATTCTTATTCAAAAATCATGTAGCTTCTTTACTTTTTAAAAACTATTAGTGAGTAAGAATACTGCTAGTTGAACTTATTTAAAGCACTGAAATATTTGGTTTTGGTAGAATTATGTAGAAGAAATAAAATAATTAAGCAGTGAAGAGAAGTGGCCAGGAAATCAAGTCTGAAATCAGATTCGTGCTCAAATCTCATTTGTGATGCTTGCTAACTTATGACTTTGGACAAGATCATACTGAATTTTCCTGCTTATAAAGAGGAAATAATAAGAGTTTTTCCACTTGGGGTTGTTGGAGGGATTGAACAAAATAAGAATTATAAAAAAAATTTCACAGTGCCTGGAACGTAGTAGATGTTAAATAAATATTATCTATTCTACACTTTAATAATAAGAGGAAACTAGCATAATCAATAATACTGGAAACAATGTGAAAAATGAAACCAACCCAAACTATCCAGTCTCTCTAGTTGAGGATCCCAGGAAATACACAGATACTAGGATTATGAATTGTAAGACAGATGAAAGTCTATGTGAAAATTGGAGACTGAGATAGGAGGGTCCCACTAATGACCTTGGTGAGAAAAAACAATCAGCAGAATCACGGATCCATAAAACATGCTGCAAGGTAGCCTAGAGGAGATCTTTGAAAAGAGAAAATCAGCACATAATAAAGAGGCACAGAATTACAGAACCAATTTGGAGAAAACCATTTTGAGAAGTTTTGAATTGTTTTTTATTTTTACTTTCAAAGACATCTTGATGAAAGTTCTTTAAATGTATTTTGCAATTATTCTTTTAAAGTCTAAAGGAAAGAAAACAAATGGAATAGGTGCTGACTGCAAAAGAAATTCTAAATAAACCATAAAGAAAAAATATCCTATTTTATTAACATTTTTGATATCATAAAGTATATAAGTAGCAATATGCTTTCTTTGTTGTTGTATCAATGAAATATTGTAACAAACATTTTTTTAAGGAAAGGTAAGTTGTTCATTTATTTCATGATTTTAAAATGTACTAACTTTTAATTGGTATCATTCTCTAAGGAACTGATTCAAAACTATATTATTTTTAAAAAATCAGCAATGTGATAGTGGATTGAAGAACACATATAGCTACATATTGCATAAAAGGAAAATATTAAATCAATATACTGTAATACAACTGTAATCCTGTTACCTATAACCCAAGTTTTCAGTAAGTCTGCAACATAGTTATATTTCTGTCTGGGATTTTTTTCTTTTTTTTTTTTTTTTAATGGCATGAGTATAAGTTCCAGCTAAAAGAACTCTAAACCATTCTTCTTTAAGATATCTGCCTTTTAATATAGTAGAGAAGTAAGATGATCCAGAATTTGGTAATTTCAGTGAATTCTGAAAGAAAGACCAAGGTGAATTGTTTGGTTCAACATTGTGATAACCTCATTCTTCAATAATTTCTCTCACTATGCCTTGGGTCTCAGGTAGTACTGATACCCCTCTATCCTATAAGAGATATGACTGAAATACTTCTTAATGCCAAGATGTTAGAAATGATTGAAGAAAAAAACTTGATATAATCTAGAAAAACAATTTTGAACAAAAAAGTTGCATAAGCAGATATGTAGCAAGCAGAAAAATCTAGGTATCAATTACAAACTAGTTTTAATTTCAAACCAAACAAAAAAAAAAAGAGAGAGAGGTGAATTTTTAAAATCTTTTATTTTGAATGTTTTGGAATTAAAGTAAGATTACCCACTCCCCCTCAAAAAAAAAGTACAGAATTCTTTTATACTCCTCACTCTGCTACCCAGGAGCCAAAAGTGTGAGGAGAAATGGGATTTGCAAAATCTCAGTATCTCTCCCAAGATGCTTATCATCTACCACAAGAGAAATGGTAACTCATGCTGCCGGTGAGAAACAGGGCAGACATCAACTAAATCACGTGATTAAGGTAAACATCTAATGAGAATCTCTATCATCAATGCCTGAAAAGAAATGTTTATTTTTAACAAAAGTAAATCTATCAGAAAATGTTCCATAGCACACCTTGGATATTATACAATGAGAATCTCAATCACTTTTCAGTAATAAATTCTGTATCAGACAACCCTAAGGAAAAAACCCTAAATACTATTTAAGAGAAATGATTCTACCTAGAAATGTGTTTATGTATTCTTCATAGAGTTTTAAAAATGAGGACATTTTATAGTAAATTAAGAGAGTTTTTTTTTTTTTTTGGCTTGGTTTTTGTTTGTTTTTTTTGTTTGCTTGTTTGTTTGGTTTTGGTCTTTTGAAAAGCTGGAAGATCTTGCAAACCTAGGTTTACATTCCCACATGGTAACTGCCTTCTTTAGACAGAGGAAACTCTTCAGTTAGCCCCTGTCCCCACCACTTCCATGGCCTTACTTCAGAGAAGCTTCACTTTTCTACGTTACCTGGTTAACATAGGTAAACCAGGTAAATGCCTGGTTATGTAGACATTTGATTCTGTGCTCCCCAATGTGTAATATTGTGCCACGCTTAACCCTACCCTCACCTTCATTGTGGGTATGTGTTTGTATGCGTGTGTGTGGAGATTTTATATATATATATATATATATATATATTAGTTAATTATTTATTAACTTAGAGGAGGATAGGAGAGGAACTACAACAGACTTAATACTTATCTCAGAGTTTATATAATTAGAATGGGATGGTGAGGTTACTTACTTTTATTTTTGTGCTTCTCTGTATTTGAATTTTTAAAATAAATAGGTATTACTTTTGAATTCAAAACAAATCTCATAACAAAGATGCTATTAAAGACAAAAAAGAATGAAAGCCATAAAGATAGACATAAGGAAAAAGATAGAAGCAAATTATCACTGGGATCAGGAAGTATGGCCATATACATTCTACCAGGATCTAAGTGTGGGAAAGGATTCAGCATAAACAGGTCTAGTTTTGTCAAATCTCAGCATATAGTCAATATTAAAAACTTATAGTTAACATGTACTGGAATAAAATAAATTTCAGGAGGCTGAAGAGTCTAAATCCCTTTCCTTGAGGGATTCACAGTCCATTGGGAGAATATGAACAATAACAACAAATTAACCAAAAAACAAAACAAAACAAAAATAGCAAACAAATAGATCAGAGCATAGTTTAAACCTTAAAAAATTGAGTTCAATTTTCTAAATATGTGTAATATATATGTTTGCAAGTCTATTTTCAAGTCCAATAATTTGTGTTCATAACATATTTAGGAAATAAGGAGGTATGTATCATCTTTCTTGTATTTCAGGTGAAAAAAAAATGCTCAGAAAGGAATTTAAATCATCATGTTTACACCAAGCTGGAATAAAAAGCAAAATTGTCTGATTTTTTTCCTTAGACAACTTTTACTACAATATTCCATCTTAGAAAATATTTAAAAAAGGTCATATGATTAAGTATTTAATTTCATCTTCATAAAATGGAGATAGATTCCTACAAAGTTGATATTTGAACTTCATTTTGAGTGGAGGCCTATTAAATTATCTTTAGAACATTTTCCCTTAATAGCTGTCTGGCATTGGTCAGCCTCATTAGAATCTTCTGATGGTGATAAAACCTCAAATTTTCAGTTGATAAAATACAGATTTTTAGCACCAGTCCCATATATGAATTAATAGCTTTGGGCTTGGTATAAAAAATGTGCATTTTTAAACAAACTTACAAAGTTTTCATGGTAAAGAAACTTCTGATGTTTATACAAATGTGAGACCTCTGGTTGCTAAAATGAAAAGGAAAGAGAAGAGAGTTCATATATGTTGAAAATGTGAGGGAAAAAAATAACGACTCTGAATAGGTTTTGTTGTAAAAGAAGAACAATGTGCAGACAAACTTGGCTTGTGTGGAACATTTAAAAGTTTAATCAGGACAACTAGTGGATTTGAAAGGTTTTGTCATCTGGGCTCCATCTGGCCTTGATTCTGCAATTTTGAGAGTAGCTTTTCTCTTTTCATTGATGCTGAACTGAAGGTCAGCATCAATGTAGTCTTAAAACATCAATGGGAGTAAATTTGATTCTTCAGGAGCCTGGGGCTATTGCTTGTATTTCTCTGGTTCTGTGTCTTTAACTGAATGACCAGACCATTCAAATAATCATTCACATGATATATTAATAACAGAACTTTTAGGTTAGATACAATGTTTCTAACAAAAGTGCCCTGAGAAAAGGTATCCTGAATTGATTCTATAAATTTTTAATAAATTGAAACTCTTTAATCAGTGCTTAACATTTACATTGCTTTGTTTTGGGTCAAAGAGTTTTGCAAGGTGGAGGGACAGTTAAAGGAGGGAATGACCAAAGACTGGGTGAACAGGAAGAAAATTATTTAATAATCCCCATAAAATACGATAAAGATTTGAACTAATGTTAAATGGGAATGGAATAAAAAGGCATTTGTGAAAGAATTCAGTAAGAAAGATTTGAAAATATTTGATGACAGAATAAATATGGAGGTAGATAATTAGATAAATATCAAGAATGTTGTTTAGTTTCCTAACAAAATTATGATGCTCTTTTTTTTCTAAAAAAATAAAAAAGAAGGTCCAGAGAATAATCTGGATTTTAGAAAATATTGATGAGTTTTCTTTTCAGCATGTTGAGGAATTTAAAGTGAGAGGAATGTTAGATGGATATTAAAATAATTTATAAACTTGAATGTTCAAAACTGATTCTAAACTTAAGAGGAAGTTATGCATAAACTCTTAGACATAGGAAGAACAAAAGTAGTTCTTTATATTTTGTATCAAATTGTGTGGTGGTTTTAAAATATTTCCCCTGAAATTTTGGACATTCTCCCATTGATGGAGTGTATGGTCATCTCCTTGAATCTGTCCTGTTTTATGACTGCTTTGAAAGATAGAGCCCAGCAGAAGACACAGTATGTGACTGCCAAGTCCACTTGGTCCTTTCGGGATGCTCTCCATCAACCCCCTCTCATACTGTCCCTCTAAAACACAGCCACCATTATGCAAAAGCATAAGCCAATAACAAAGCCATCTGTTGGCTCTTTGGTTTGTAGTCCCAGCTGAGCCCACCTCACGGTCATTCCAGACCTGGTTCCAGACATATGAATGACAAAAACATCTTAGAAATGGATCCTCCAGGCTTAATTCTTCTACTCCTTAGCCATTTGAGTCTTTCCAGCTGTAGTTCCATCTTTAAATTCCCAGTACGCAGAACCTGTGAGCTTAATAAAAATTTGTGCTGTTTTACACAAAAAGATTAAGACGCTGTGTTGCATAGTAATAGTACAAGAGCAACCTCAGTTGGTCATCCTCAGTCAGTCAGATTGTCCCAGCTGAGGCCTAGGCATTATGGTACAGACACAAGCCATACTTGCTGTGCCCTGTCAGAACTCCTGATCCACAGAATCCATGAACATTATGAAACTTTTTTTAATACCACTACATTTCATTAGTTCATTATCCAGCACTAATAAAAACATATAGCCTTTTGAAAATGTGATGAAATTCATGTGTGACTTCCTTATACTGCACCCAAAATGTTGCTTACAACTGAGGAGTTCTCAAATGTTCTTGTTTTTATGGCGCTAATAAAAACAGTTATCATTGAACAGATGCTTATGGGAAAACCTACCAGACAATTTCTCTGAAGAAATTGATCTGTCTTTCATAACAAACTGTGGAGGTATGTACTCTAGTGATCTTTATTTAACATATACAGATCACTTCCCCATACTCTATAAGGTAATTATTACTATTAGTTTAATAGTACATATAAAAAAACTGAAGCTCAAAGAGAGTAAGTAATTTTTCTAAATTTATGTGACGATTTAGCTATGGGGAAAGGGTATAAATTCACAGTCTAGCTTGAGACTCTATGCTCTTAACCTCTATATTATGATGGATCTCAACTAACTCTAGAGAGTACACATACCTCAGCTAAGATTAAACCCTTAGTTACAGATTGTATCTAAATTACATTTTTGTTTCTTAACTCTAATTCCATGCTCCTTCATTCAGTCTGCCTCAACAAATCACTAATTAATAATTCTACTTTTCCATGTGAATTGAACAGTGATTAAGTTAAGATGTCTTTAACTAAAAATATAAGGCTGAAAACCTACACACGAACTATGTACATTGAGCATAGCAGGATACCAGTCAGGGTCATTAAATAAGAGTAAGTTAATTAAGGTCATTAAACTGTTTCTAGGCATGGTGATCTGACCTAAAACTATACAGCATTTTTCTGCTTTATTAAATTTGAATTGTGCCATTGTAGATCTCTCCCTTTTGGAAAAATCTAAAGTATATCTGGAAGAAAATCAGCACATTGGGGAATACTTACAATATCATAAGAATCTCTTATTATTTGAACTTGTCTCAAATTGTTTTCATTATGGATGTTTTAACAAGAGATGAATGCTCATCATGAAGGAAGAGTAATTTTTTTTTCAAGGTTGATATTCCTTTAAGTAGGAGGGATACATGTGAACTGGGGAATGACAGAAAGGAAAGAGGTATGTCAGCTAAACCAAGTGATTCATATTCTGTTAATAGAGAGACAGCTGTTCATCTTAATCACTCTCAGGCCCTCTTTCACTGCTTTGTAGTTCCATACTGTTATCTTCACAGTTCCCCTGGGCATGTGCTATCGCTTCTGCACCAACATGCTAACAGGGGTTAACTATAGAAGACAATGTGCACATGACATTGGTGTGGCACGGTTCTCTAGCAAGCATCTTCAACATAATGTTGATTCTATTATTTGTGGTACTGTTCATTTCAATCATGCAGATATAGATAAGCTTGGATAAAATGACACAACTCTCCTGCATTTAATGACCTTTGATGTCACACCTCTACTAAGTTTTTGGTTTTGTTTTGTGATAATATAGTTCTTCAGTGCAATCAGTTCTCTATTTCTACAGTTAAACTTTGAAATTTTCTCCATCACTCTCCTTATTAATGGCTTCCTTCTTGATATCTTATTTATTTTATAAATTTATTTGATATTACTCATTTTGTGCCTCCTTTCTTACAGGAAATGATAGACAAACTGATTTCTGATTGTTTCCTAAATTGTTGCTTAGGTTTAGAATAATATTTCCTTTTCCATCAAATCACATGTAAGTCATATGCAAGAAAACTGGCATCAGAGGCAGCTTTTCCAAACTTGTTTTCTAGTTACTTTTTAAATGTTTTCCCACTTCCACAGTTTAGTTTTACTCTCTTCATTCTTTACATTAAATTGTTTTTATTATTGGATTTTATGTCACTACAAAGTGAACAGTAAGAATTCTCTCTAATCCACTCTTTATTTTTATAACTTTGGTAGCATGAAGTTCTCCTTGACACCATTTATTTTTAAATAAAGACTCATTTCCACGTGACCTTTTGATTTATTTTCTTGATTTTCTGATGATTATGTATATTATATACTATACATATATATGTATAATTTGTTATTTATAATAATGTAAGTATTGAATTTATCTTATATATTATAATATAAACTGTTTTAAACTGTTTTATTTACTGTTTTATATTAAACTGTTATATTTAACTGTTTTATTTATTTAAAATATTACATTAATATTATATTAATTCCTGTCTATGTTAGTGATCAATTCAAAGTTAATATCCCTTTTTGATCCTTAGCTAAATATCTTTTAATTATAACATATTTCTTCTTATGATCAAGGGTACATCATTTATAGAAGTAATAAGATGCACATAAAGATCTTTTCATTTTATACAAAACCTTTCATTATAGAGTTATTGCTCATCTGTCTGGTCCCAGCCTTTGTCACGACCCTTTCCTCTCTATACTACAGCAATAATAAACTATTTGTAATTTCTGAGATATCACAGTTACACCATAGAATAAAATGTTGGCATCAAAGGAGCTCTTGTGGAAAAGAAAAGGAAATGAAGAAGGACTGGGAAGAAGTTATCCTGAAATGAAGGCCCTGCAAACCCTCAGTCAGTCCCATCAAGAGACCTGTAACAATATGCCTTTCCAGAGGTGTCCTGCAGAGGCTCAAAATAGCTGCATTTTTATACCTTTGGCTGATGCAGGCTGTTTAGGGAAGGGACCCATTGGTAAAAGTTGTTCTATGAAGTTGCGACAAACCTTGAAATAGATAACGGCTGGAAAATGTATTGGTACCTGGCACAATTTCTTCCCTTTGACAGGGATCTAGGGGGCAAATCCTCATGTTCCCTTGAACTTGGAAGATATAGTGAACTAGGGTCTTCCTCTGAATTAATATGATTAAAAAATATGAATGCTTTATAAATGAACTGGCTATGAAAGAAGGAGAGGTGGCTGGGTTAGGAGTGGTCCCATATCCCATGGTTTGTCAGAGCAAAGGATGCTTAGAACACATACCCCATGTGCCAGATAAAAGCTATTAACTGTAGGGAGCTAGCATGGGTTGCATAGAACTCTTCAAGACAGCTTCCTAAGGGGATGAGAAACCTCAATAGAAAGCAACTAGAGGTGTACCTCCAGATATCTAGGCATCAACCAAGGAGTTGAAAACAACAAGCCAGAATAAAGATGCATGTTAATTATTGAACTCAAGTTGTCTTTATGACTAGAAGTGCCTAAAAATCTCTTTTATTATTTGAGAATTATCAGAAGAATATAGAATGCATCCTAGTTTTCTTCTAGAAAGATAGGGAAGCATTCATCTTGCAGAATAAGATAAATGGAGAGTGATAGAAAAGTTTCAGGTTCTTTTCTCATTATTTTCTGTACACCCTACTTGTTCAACAAAATAGTGTACTCACGTTGAACTTCATATTTTTATGCTTGCTTAGATCATTTTGCTTAAATTATGTGTAAAAATATACTTTCTAAAATAGGAAGTAAGGTTAAATTTATGATATGAAGTTATCGTGATTCATTTCTTCTTTATATATACTTAACCCTTTCATATTTTGAGATATTTTTTTAAAAATTCGGTAAACAAAGCTTCTACAGAACTTGCACTTTAAAACCACTGGAAACGTCAAAATTAGGAGGAATCAAAATATCATATTAAGCAATTTCAAGTGGAAGAACTTGGACTGTGTGCTGGGTCCCTATACTTATTCCCCTATCACTTGATAAAATTTGCCATCTTGCTCAGAGAATAGAACAGCAAGCCTAGTCTTTGATAATGACATAGCTTTGTTTAGACCAAATTAGGAGAGACTTTAAAAAATAATGGGTCTTAATACATAATAATTACTGGAAAGAATGGCTCTGTAACTACAGTTTTTCTTTTCCCTTTTACACACAGTTTTACCTATTAGAACACATAGTGGTCATTTAATCCTTACTTGACTAACCTGTCATACTCTATAATCAGTAAAATAACTCAGCTGTAGTTTTAACTTGGAGTGTTTTCATTGACAAATTACAATAGAGTGTAATCAGAAACTCAAAAAGGAAATGACTGCATATCGCTTTTTTCACCCACTTAATGTAAGTTACCATACTTCATAGTTAGTGAGTGACATTATTGCTGGGAATATTCACCTTGTGTAAAAATAGAAATCAATCACTGGAGTAATCATATCCTCCAGGAATAATAGCATAATAGAGCTAGAAGGATCTTAGCAATTATCTAATCCATTGGAGAGCTGTATGTGTGAGAACTTGTTTCTCCCAGGGATGCCACAAAGACTGCCTTGGGAAAAGGGGACAAATTTCTGGGTTTCTTTCTGTTATCTCACCTAAAATGCATCAACTTTTTATCTGTTCAATAGATTGGGGGAAAAAACAATTTGATTTACTTAAAAAAATATTCAAAATCACAGAGTTCAAAACGCTTGTCCTGCATATAAGAAAACCAAAGCTCAGGAGAATTTTCCCAAACATGGATAAAATGAAGCAGTAGAAGAGGACAGGTTACAGTGATATAGATATGGTTTAGCTGTCTGTGACTTACTTAAGCAACATTTATACTTTGAAGTATTTCTTTATCACCATAGACGATTCCTACAGCTCATGTCTACAATTCATGACCCCCTTTAACTCTTAGTATAATCTTTGTGACAATTGTAAGTTTCCTAACTTGCCTTATTGCCTGTATCCTCTCCAGCTCTAGTCAATAACCTTATGCTACTTCCTCTACTAAATTTCCTTCATTGGCTTCATCACTGACAAGATGCATTTTAAATGCCATAACAAAATTGACTAATTATTTTATAACTAGAATCCACCACTCATTCAAATCTCAGCTTTAACCATTCTATCCTATACACCCTGTGCTACACTCCCACTGTTCCCTGTTCATACAATGTTTTTCCACATGATCCCCAGGCAAATTATTTCCACTTCCTGGAATAATGATCAGTCTTTGTCTATTAATTTTTTTTTTTTCCAGAATCTAGTGTAAACTCCTCCATGAGGCTATCTCAGGCAGGTCTAGCCACTGTTGCTTCTGTCTTCACCGATGTTTTTCATGTATCCTTTGTGATGTGGATTATATTATTTAATCAAAGTGTGTGTGTGTATACACACACACACACAGACACACACACATGTATATACACATTACCTCATATTTGTAAAAGAGATGCAAGCCTCCAAGAATAGGAGATCCTTCCTCTGATCATTTGCCAACTAATTAGCACATTGTTTTCCATCCAACTCCTTTCCTGGATACTGTCTTTTGCCATTCCAGTGCAACAGCAAAGAGGCATTTTTATTCTTAAGAAGACTAACCTTAATAGAACTAAACATGGTTTGAAGAGACAGTCCATTTTTCCTGGCTATGAGGTCTGGTATCTGTAGTCCAGTGAGGTGCTCCACTGAGCTGGCTGGATACATACTGCCAGTGTTTAATTCCTAATGTTCCCTTTGTGTCTATGACAAATCACAACTATTGCAGAGCTAGCTTTACCCCATACCAGTCTTTCTTCTTTTATTATTTATAGCTCCATTTTTGAATGTTCCATGGCCTCAGGCAGCCATGTTAATGTATCTTTGTAACTGACACTGTCCCTGGTGTCACATTTCCCAGTGGCAATTATACAAAATTGTAACAGACTCATAGACATAGAAAACAAACTTATGGTTACCAAAGGGGGAAGAGGGGTAGGGAGAGGTAAACTAGGAATTTGGGATTAAGGTATACACACTACTATGTATAAAATAGATAACCAACAAAGAACTACTGTATAGCACAGGGAACTATACTCAATATCTTGTAATAACCTATAATGGAAGAGAATGTTAAAAAAGAATATATACATTTATAAATACACATATAACTGAATCACTTTGTTGTACATCTGAAACTAGCACAACATTGTAAATCAACTATACTTCAATAAATTTTTTTTTAAAAAAAGAAAGAAAATAACAATACGTACAAAGGCATGGAAGCATGAAAATTCCTGGCACTTTCTGGGAATGCCGTAACTGATTTTGACTAAAGCAAACTATCTGAGGGGTGAAACAGCAGGGGCTGAACCTGGGGAGAGAGGGCTGTGACCAGATAGGGAAACACTGTTTATATAGGAATAAAGCTGCAGTCTCCATCTGTGACATGAAGAATACTGAAAGTTGCCACAGTACTGGTATATAGGGACTAGTGTCATATCTTAGAAAATCAGGAAAGATTGGTTTGGTACAAAGAATAGAGACAACAAGACAAGTTAAGAAAATTTTGAAAAATTCAAGGTGATGAGGAACTGAATAAATGTGGTGACCAACTTGATGAAGAGAAATTAATGTATTAGAAATCTCTTTGGAATGTTGATTATAGAACTTCATTGACTATCATGAGTGAGAGAGAATTGTTAATTACAATTGGATTTAATGCACTGGACATATCAGTCTCTAGTCTGTCTGATATCACAGTAATATGTTCATGGAGAATTTGAAGCTGAAATGGTTGAGATGCATAAAGCTAGTGTGAGCACTAAAAATAAAGGTTTTACTGCACTTTTAATTCTATGCAATTAGAGTTGAGAAGAATTTTTGTATGTGGGCTGAAAAACACCACTATTCTCTGTTAATATTCTGATCTTTATCAAAAAACTTTTTAGCAGGGTCTAAAAGTTTTTGACTCTGAGGCAGAATTAAAGCATAATAATTAGTCTCTGATAAGTCTCGTTTGTCTCTCAACATGATTTTTAGTTTTAGCAAGAACTGATTTACTGAGAAACCTCAGTAATCAGAAATTGGCATGCTTATTTACTCTCCTGAAAGTGAAACCCAGACTCTGAAGGATAGATTTCTGGAAATAACAGTTTAGGAAACTCATAGGCAATCTTTACAGCAAGCTAGCTAATTAGCCATGACTTTAATCTCCTAAAACAAAAACTTTTGGCCACCCTTTATTATGGTTCTGCTTTACTAAGAGCATTATAAATAAAATGAATCATATAAAGTAATTAGAATATTCAAGAGCATAGAGTGACAAAGTTTTAAAAATGATCAATTTATATGAGACTGAAAACCAAAACTGATTATATTTTGTTATTCTGTGAATGAATTAAACCATACATAATAATAGCTAGTAGTTCTTGGGTCTTAAAAATCGGTGATAGTAGAAAGAGCAAGTGCCACTCCCTAATGGTGGAGATTCTTGCCAAAGGCTATTTACTATTGCCCTTTTATGATAAATACAAGCATAGATATTTGTAAATACTAATTTTGAATGATCTGGGTATTGCTTGGCAGAAAGCACACAAAGTTGATTGGAAAAACTAGGAGTGGACAAGGTAGGAAAATATTTGGCTAAGAAATGTTTATGAAAAAACACCTATAAAAGTAAAAATGAAGTAACTAAGAGGTTATGCAAGTGTGGAATTAGGGAGAACTTTTGAGGGGGCTCTATTTTCTTGTCTAGGAAAAGAAAACAGCAATTCCTTTTTGTAGAAACTAGAAGGAAAAAGAATGTTTAGTTCACGCTGACAGAGAGATACCTTCTGTAAAGAGAGCAATTTCAGTGAAAACATGAGAGTTCTTTCTATGAGAAGCCAGGAATAACAAAACAAAACAAAATAAACAAGTAATACACAAAATATTCTATCTTGTTAGTGATAAAGGATCTTACAGTTAACCTTGTTATTTCTGAAGCATAAGCAGGGGGAGACTAACCCAATAAATCAAACTTTCAATTTGGACATTGTAAAGCTAGCTATACTGACTGTCCTTCATCAGAAGTTTGTTTGAATTTTTGAAATTGCCCAGAAGAAGAAATGCCTGCACATTGAGTGACTATAGCATCTGAAAAAGTACTGTGGCTTTTGCTGAGTACCATTTTGCTTCTGCTTATTTGCACCTGTTACAATATCAAAAGTTCCTCAAATTGAACTTGTTTTGTTTGTCTAACTCCTGTGCTCAGATTAACTTTTTACCTTTAGTCATTCCTGATTTGAATCACTTTTATTTTATTTTTTAAATTCATTCTTCCTCAATTGATGTCTGAATAATTTCAGCTTCTATATTCCCATCACCTATCTTCATTCTGTGATTGATCTAAGCTTGGGAAATCTCCAGTTTTACTCAACTTTACCACAAACAGCAGGTCCCCATTTATGGCATGTGTCACAGTAGTTGGCAGCATTTCATCTGGGCACAGTAGGGTAATTTACTTACAGACTGCAAGTCACATCATTATTAGCAGTCTCTTAACTGCTCTGAGGCCAAGGCTGAAATACTATAAAGGTCTGAAGAGAATATCCAGGTATACTTGTGGAATTACCATTTTACATGACGTGGTGAAAACTAGTAGGCGACACTTCATAAAATTCCCTGAGAATGAGTTGATTACATTTTTATAAGCCAGCTGACAAGCTAGGCAGAGAAGTGGGTTAGGCCAGGTATAGGACTAAAGTTTGCTTAGATCAGTTTGAAAAAGTCATGGTTGAAATATGACAAGGTTTTGGAAACTCCTACATGCTACAAGATTTATAATCACAAGCACACAGTTACATCATGGGACCAGGAATCAATCTAACAGGAGGCAGCACCTTCTTCCTCCCAGCTCTGGAGATGATTGAAGCAAATCAATAGCTACCACCTACTCTTAGTGAAGAAAGTTTCTGAGAGTTCTCTTGAAATGATTTTCTCTTAATATGCATAATAAATAAACTCCCCAACCTCATAATTCATGCATCTTGGTGGAGGTAATGTTCATATCTTAGATATAAATCTAAGCCATCATCCTGTGTTAGCAATATTGTCCAATGGGGCCGATTTCAGAGATTGCATTGATATAGCTGTGCATGTTGGATTAGCATTAGAGAAACCTAGCTTCTAATATAAACACAATACCAGTTAGCTGAAGACCAAACTTTTTTTTTAGTGTTGCCAAACTGATCATTATATATGGGTCTTATTTGAAACTTTGTTTCTCTGCAACATAGAATTAATACAATTAGCCCTTTCTGAATAAATTCCTACATCCCTACTTGTTTTGCCTACTATAATATCCTGAGTCCTATCTAGCTCTTGAAATTTCTCCAGGAACTTTTCCTTAATAATCAGAAACTCTCCTTTCTATATGCCACACACACCCTGCCCTGGTTTAGCCTGTAACAAAAGCAGAGCATCTATGAATTGCTTATGATAGCTAATGGGTCAGTATGGCCTGTTCCAAGATTGCACTCACAACCACTGGCCACTAACATTCTGAACACATAGTAAGAAAACCTAGATTATGCAATTCATGTTGTTACAGCCTTGTGAGGCTTTAAAAGTGTGATGAATTAAAGAATCTCCCAGATACAGTTCATGCTAATCTAGACTGGCTGAGAATGCACTTCTGAAAAACTATTGAATTAACGGATTATACTACTTAGAAGTTACAATATCCATGTGACCCAGAAATGAAAGACCAACTAATGCAAACTGTTGTGGGTTATTTTTAATGGAATCACTTTCCATATACTGAGATAAAGAAATGCAAATTTGTCTTCCAAGGCTTCAGCATGGAGACATCTGCTCACACACTACATTACCTCCATCTATTTCTATTTTCCTTCTTGCACAAACCACTGACCCTGGAGAGGGGAGTGTTCTCCATGTTACAGGTCACTTTCCATAGGTAATAAACCCTTCTTGTTTCCCCATTTTTCTGAACTATAATTTTAGACAAACCGAGGAGAGATGCATTTTAGCTTGTAAAGGAATATAATTCTGAAAATATTTTTAAATAGTATACATTCATATTATCAAAAAAATATTTGACCATATGTCAAAACATATCCAGAATCTGATCATGTATTGCCATTTGTGCTGCCACAGGCCTGGTCCAAGCCACTGACATCTTTAGCCTGTATTATTAGAACAGTTTCAAAACTGTTTTTCAGGCCATTGTCCCTGCCCCAGTCTAGTGTATTCTCAAACTAAGCAGCCAGAGGGATTCTTTTAAAATATAAATCAGACAGTATTGTTTCTATGTTCAGATTTCCCACCACAATCAGTATAAGGGCAAAGCTTTTACTGTGGCCTGTATTACCATGGCCTCTTTTACCAAGGAGATTCACACCTGCTTTTTTCTGATTTTATTTCCTACTAGCTCACCCAGCACCCGATCCCTGTCTTGTACATTCTTCTTGGGTTATACTAACCATCTCCTTCTTTGATCTCTGTTAGCACATTCCTTTCTCAGAGTCTTTATCCTTGCTATGAAACTCTCTTTGCACAAATATCTCATCCACCAGGCTCACTCTTTCACATTCTTTGCATCTCTCCTCACGTATTACCTTAGAGAGCAGTCCTTCTCTGACAACACGAAATAAAACAGCGCATGCTCCAACCCACTACAGAGCATGTCTTTACTCATCCATGACTATATTTTTCTCCATAATACTAATGTGAATGCTGTCTTAGCTTTGTCTGAATTCATTACTAGACTGAAGGCAACAATTCTGTCCATACTACTCATTTATGTTCCTATAGCACCTGGAATGATGCTTAGCATCTGATAGGTACTAAATTAATGAATAACATTTGTTAAATAAATGGCTGGGAACATTGGTTAATGATAGAATTTCACAACTATTGGATTTAATAACTGGTTTTAAAACAACCTTAGATGGGTTAGGGCAACTTCTTTACTTCTAGTCACTTTATTTTTTTAACATCTTTATTGGAGTATAATTGCTTTAAAATGGTATGTTAGTTTCTGCTTTATCACACAGTGAATCAGCTATACGTATACATATATCCAGATATCCCCTCCCTCTGCGTCTCCCTCTAGGTGGTCACAAAGCACAGACCTGATCTCCCTGTTTTATGTGGCTATGCGGCTTCTTCCCACTAGCTATCTATTTTACACTTGGCAGTGTATATATGTCCATGCCACTCTCTCACTTTGTCTCAGCTTACCCTTCCCCCTTCCTGTGTCCTCAAGTGCATTCTCTACATCTGTGTCTTTATTCCTGTCCTGCCTTTAGGTTCTTCAGAACCACTTTTTTTTAGATTCCATATATATGTGTTAGCATACGGTAGTTGTTTTTCTCTTTCTGACTTACTTCACTCTGTATGACAGTCTCTAGGTCGATCCACCTCACTACAAATAACTCAATTTCCTTTCTTTTTATGTTTGAGAAATATTCCATTGTATATATGTGCCACATCTTCTTTATCCATTCATCTGTCGATGGACACTTAGGTTGCTTCAAAGTCCTGGCTATTGTAAATAGTGCTGCAATGAACATTGTGGCACATGACTATTTTTGAATTATGGTTTTCTCAGGGTATACGCCCAGTAGTGGGATTGTGGGGTCTTTTTTTAGGTTTTTAAGAAACTTCCATACTGTTCTCCATAGTGGCTCTATCAATTTACATTCCTAGCAACAGTGCAAGAGGATCGCCTTTTCTCTACACCCTCTCCAGCATTTATTGTTTGTAGACTTTATGATGATGGCCATTCTGACCAGTGTGAGGTGATACATCATTGTAGTTTTGATTTGGATTTCTCTAATAATTAGTGATGTTGAGCATCCTTTCATGTGTTTGTTGGCAATCTGTATATCTTTTTTGGAGAAATGTCTATTTAGGTCTTCTGCCCGTTTTTGGATTGGGTTTTTGTTTGTTTGATATTGAACTGCATGAGTTGCTTGTATATTTTGGAGATTAATCCTTTGTCAGTTTCTTTGTTAACAAATATTTGCTTCCATTCTAAGGGTTCTCTTTTCATCTTGTTTATGGTTTCCTTTGCTGCACAAAAGCTTTTAAGTTTCATTAGGTCCCATTTTTTAATTTATTTTTTTATTTCCATTTCTCTAGGAGGTGGGTCAAAAAGGATCTTGCTGTGATTTATGTCATAAAGTGTTCTGCCTATGTTTTCCTCTAAGAGTTTGATAGTGTCTGGCCTTACATTTAGGTCTCTAATCCATTTTGAGTTTATTTTTGTGTATGGTGTTAGGGAGTGTTCTAATTTCATTCTTTTACATGTAGCTGTCCAGTTTTCCCAGAACCACTTATTGAAGACAGTGTCTTTTCTCCATTGTATATTCTTAACTCCTTTATCAAAGATAAAGTGATCATATGTGTGTGGGTTTATCTCTGGGCTAACTTGTTCCATTGATTTACATTTCTGTTTTTGTGCCAGTACCATACTCTCTTGATTACTGTAGCTTTGTAGTATAGTTTGAAGTCACAGAGCTTCGTTTTCCCTCCAGCTCCATTTTTCTTTCTCAAGATTACTTTGGCTATTCAGAGTCTTTTGTGTTTCCTTACAGATTGTGAATTTTTTTGTTCTAATTCTTTGATAACTACCATTGGTTGTTTGATAAGGATTGCATTGAATCTGTAGATTGCTTTCGGTAGTATAGTCATTTTCACAATATTGATTCTTCCAATCCAAGAAAATGGATATCTCTCCATCTGTTTGTATCACACTTAATTTCTTTCATCAGTGTCTTATAGTTTTCTGAGTACAGGTCTTTTACCTCCTTAGGTAGGGTTATTCCTAGGTATTTTATTCTTTTGTTGCAATGGTAAAAGGGAGTGTTTCTTTAATTTTCTTTCAGAATTTTCATCATTGGTGTATAGGATTGCAAGAGATTTCTGTGCATTAATTTTGTATCCTGCCACTTTACCAAATTCATTGATTAGCTCCAGTAGTTCTCTAGTAGCATCTTTAGGATTCTCTATGTATAGTATCATGTCATCTGCAAACAGTGACAGCTTTACTTCTTCTTTTCCTATTTGGATTCATTTTATTTCTTTTTTGTCTTGGATTGCTGTGGCTAAAACTTCCAAAACTACATTAAAAAATAGTGGTGAGGACTTCCCTGCTGGCATAGTGGTTGAGTGTCCGCCTGCCAATGCAGGGGACATGGGTGTGTTCCCCGGTCTGGGAAGATCCCACATGCCACAGAGCAGCTAGACCCATGAGCCATGGCCACTGAGCCTGCGTGTCTGGAGCCTGTGCTCTGCAACGGGAGAGGCCACAACAGTGAGAGGTCTGCATACTGCAAAAAAAAACAAAAAAAAAGAAATAGTGGTGAGAGTGAGCAACCTTGTCTTTTTCCTGGTCTTAGTGCAAATGGTTTCAGTTTTTCACCATTGACAGTGATGTTGGCTGTGGGCTTGTCATATATGACCTTTATTATGTTGAGGTAAGTTCCCTCAATGCCTACATTCTGGAGGGTTTTTAACATAAGTCAGTGTTGAATTTTGTCAAAAGCTTTCTCTGCATCTATTGAGATGATCATGTGGATTTTATCCTTCAGTTTGTTAATATGCTGTATCATGTTGATTGATTTGTGTATACTGAAGAATCATTGCATCCCTGGGATAAACCACACTTGATCATGGTGTATGATCCTTTTAATGTGCTGTTGGATTCTGTTTGCTAGCATTTTGTTGAGGATTTTTGCAACCATATTCATCAGTGACATTGGCGTGTAGTTTTCTTTTTTTTGGGACATCTTTCTCTGGTTGTGGTATCAGGGTGATGGTGGCCTCGTAGAATGAGTTTGGGAGTGTTACTCCCTCTGGTATATTTGGAACAGTTTGAGAAGAGTAGGTGTTTACTCTTCTCTACATGTTTGATAGAATTCGCCTGTGAAGCCATCTGTTCCTGGTCTTTTGTTTGTTGGAAGATTTTTAATCACAGTCTCATTTCAGTACTTGTGATTTGTCTGTTTATATTTTCTATTTCTTCCTGGTTCAGCCTCTGAAAGTTGTGCTTTCCAAGGAATTTGTCCACTTCTTCCAGGTTATCCATTTTATTGGCATACAGTTGCTTGTAGTAATCTCTCATGATCCTTTGTATTTCTGCAGTGTCAGTAGTTACTTCTACCTTTTCATTTCTAATTCTATCGATATAAGTCTTTTCCCTTTTTCTTGATGATCTGGCTAATGGTTTATCAATTTAGTTTTTCTTCTCAAAGAACCAGCTTTCAGTTTTATTGATCTTTGCTATCATTTTCTTCATTTCTTTTTCACTTATTTCTGATCTGATGTTTATGATTTTTTCCTTCTGCTAACTTTGTTTTTTTTTTTTGTTCTTCTTTCTCTAATTGTTTTAGGTATAAGATTAGGTTGTTTATTTGAGATTTTTCTTGTTTTCTGGTAGGATTGTATTGCTATAACCTTCCCTCTTACAATGGCTTTTGCTGCATCCCGTAAGTTTTGGGTTATCATGTTTTCTTTGATTTCCTCTTTGATTTCTTCCTTGATCTCTTGGTTATTTAGTAGTGTATCATTTAGCCTTCATATGTTTTTTTTTTAAGTTTATTATCCTGTGATTGATATGTAGTCTCATAGCTTGTTGTTGGAAAATATACTTGATTATGATTTCAATTTTCTTAAATTTACCAAGGTTTGATTTGTGACCCAAGATATGATCTCTCCTGGAGAATGTTCCTTGAGCACTTGAGAAGAAAATGTATTCTGTTGGTTTTGGATGGAATGTCCTATAAATATCAATTATGTCCATCTTGTTTAATGTGTCACTTAACGCTTGTGTTTCCTTCTTTATTTTCATTTTTGACGATCTGTCCATTGGTGAAAGTGGGGTGTTAATGTCCCCTATTATGATTGTGTTACTGTCAATTTCCCCTTTTATGGCTGTTGTTATTTGCCTTATGTATTGTAGTGCTCCTATGTTGGGTGCATAAATATTTACAATTGTTATATCATCTTCTTGGATTAATCCCTTAATCATTATGTAGTGTCGTTCTTTGCCTCTTGTAATAGCCTTTATTTTAAGGTCTATTTTGTCTGATATGAGAATTGCTACTCCAGCTGTCTTTTGATTTCCAAATTCATGGAACATCTTTCTCCATCCCCTCACATTAAGTCAGTATGTTTCCCTACGTCTGAAGTGGGTCTCTTGTAGACAGCATATATACAGTCTTGTTTTTGTATCCATTCAGCCTGTCTATGTCTTTTGGTTGGAGCATTTAATCCATATACATTTAAGGTAATTATCAATATGTATGTTCCTATTACCATTTTCTTATTTTTGGGGGGTTTGTTATCGTAGGTCTTTTCCTTCTCTTGTGTTTCCTGCCTAGAGAAGTTCCTTTAGCATTTGTTGTAAAACTGGCTTGGTGGTGTTGAATTCTCTTACCTTTTGCTTGTTTGTAAAGGTTTTAATTTATCTGTCAAATCTGAATGAGATCCTTGCTGGGTAGAGTAATCTTGGTTGTAGGTTTTTCCCTTTCATCACTTTAAATATGTCCTGCCACTCCCTTCCGGCTTGCAGAGTTTCTGCTGAAAGATGAGCTGTTAACCTTATGGGGATGCCCTTTTATGTTATTTGTTGCTTTTCCCTTGCTGCTTTTAATATTGTTTCTTTGTATTTAATTTTTGATAGTTTGTTTAATATGTGTCTTGGCATGTTTCTCCTTGGTTTTATCCTGTATGGGACTCTCTGTTCTTCTTGGGCTTGAGGAGCTATTTCTTTTCCCATATTAGGGAAGTTTTCAACTATAATCTCTTCAAATATTTTCTCATCCCTTTATTTTCCCCTTCTTCTTCTGGACCTCCTATAATTCAAATGTTGGTGCATTTAATATTGTCCCAGAGGTCTCTGTGACGGTCCTCAATTCTTTTCATTATTTTTTTTTTATTTTGCTCTGCAGTAGTTATTTCCACTATTTTATCTTCCAGGTCACTTATCTGTTCTTCTGCCTCAGTTACTCTGCTATCAATTCCTTCTAGAGAATTTTAAATTTCATTTATTGTGTTGTTCATCATTGTTTGTTTGCTCTTTAGTTCTTCCAGGTCCTTGTTAAACTTTTCTTGTATTTTCTCCATGCTATTTCTAAGATTTGGGATCATCTTTACTATCATTACTCTGAAATATTTTTCATGTAGACTGACTATTTTCTCTTCATTTGTTTGGTCTGGTGGGTTTTTACCTTGCTCCTTCATCTGCTGCATATTTCTCTGTCTTCGCATTTTGCTTAACTTACTATTTTGGGGTCTGCTTTTCACAGGCTGCAAGTTCATAGCTCCTGTTGTTTTTGGAGTCTGCCCCCAGTGGGTAAGTTTGGTTCATTGGGTTGTGTAGGCTTCCTGGTCGGGGGGACTTGTGCCTGTGTTCTGATGGTTGAGTCTGGATCTTTTCTTTCTGGTGGGCAACACCGTGTCTGGTGGTATGTTTGGGGGTGAACTTATTATGATTTTAGTCAGCCTCTCTGCTAATGGGTGAGGTTAAATTCCTGTCTTGCTAGTTGTTTGGCATGTGGTGTTCAGCACTGGGGCTTGCTGGTCATTGAGTGGAGTTGAGTCTTAGCATTGAGATGGAGATCTTTGGCAGAGCTCTCACCAATTGATATTACATGGGGCCAGGAGGTCTCTGGTGGTCCTATGTCCTGAGCTCAGCTCTCCCATTTCAGAGGCTCAGGCCTGACATCTGGTCAGAGCCCCAAGACCCTGTAAGCCACACAGTTCAGATGAAAAGGGAAAATAATAATAATAATAAAATAAAGTTATTAACATAAAAAATCTAAAGGTAAGATAAAAAAAATAGAAGATAACAACCAAACCCATAAACAAATCCACCAGTAATAACAAGCACTAAAATCTACACTTAAAAAAATCGACAGACATAACAAATGGTAAAAGACAGACAAATGGTAAAAGCAAACCTATACAGACAAAATCACACAAAGAAGCATACACAGACACACTCACAAAAAGAGAAATATATATATATATATATATATATATAAAATAAAGGAAGAGAGCAACCAAGTCAATAAACAAATCTACCAGTGATAATAAGCTCTAAATATTAAACTAAGATAAACATAAAACTAGAAACAAATTAGATGCAGAAAGCAAACCCCAAGTCTACAGGTGCTCCCAAAGTCCACCACCTCAATTTTGGGATGATTAATTTTCTATTCAGTTATTCCACTGATGCAGTGTACATCAAGTTAATTGTGGAGATTTAATCTACTACTCCTGTGACTGCATAGAGAGTTCCCCTTTCTCTTCTTTGTTTGCACAGCTCCTGGGGTTCAGCTTTGGATATGGTGCTGCCTCTGTGTATAGGTCACCTGAGGGTGTCTGTTCTTTGCTCAGAGAGGATGGGGTTAAAGTAGCAGCTGATTAGTGGACTGTGGCCCACTCTGGTTGGGGGGAGGGAGGGGTATGGAATGTGGGGCGAGCCTGCAATGGCAGAGGCTGGCATGACTTTGCAGCAGCCTGAGGCACACTTTGTATTCTCCCAGGGAAGTTGTCCCTCAATCACAGGACCCTGGCAGTGGTGGGCTGCACAAGCTCCCAGGAGGAGATGTCTGGAGAGTGACCTGTGCTTGTACACAGGATTCTTGGTGGCTGCAGCAGCCTTAGCATTTCATGCCCATCTCTGGTGTCTGTGCTGATAGCCATGGCTTGCCCCCATCTCTGGAGCTCGATTGGGTAGTGTTCTGAATCCCTACTCCTTGTTCACCCCAAAACAGTGGTCTCTTGACTCTTAGGCAGTTCCAAACTATTTCCTGGACTCTCTCCCGGCTACCTGTGGTGCACTAACCCCCTTCAGCCTGTGTTCATGCAACCAACCCCAGTCCTCTCCCTGGGATCCGACCTCCAAAGCCTGAGCCTCAGCTCCCAGCCCCACCTGCCCCGGCAGGTGAGCAGACAAGCCTCTCAGGCTGGTGAGTGTTGGTCAACACTGATCCTCTGTGTGGGAATCTCTCTTCTTTGCCCTCTGCACCCTGTTGCTGCACTATCCTCTGTGGCTCTGAAACTTCACCCCCACCCACCCCCAGTCTCCTCCAGTGAAGGGGCTTCCTAGTGTGTGGAAACTTTTCCTCCTTCACAGCTCCCTCCCAGAAGTGCAGGTTCCATCCCTATTTTTCTGTGTCTGTTTTTTCTTTTTCCCTAACTAGGTACGTGGAGTGTTTCTTGCCTTTTGGGAAGTCTGAGGTCTTCTGCCAGCATTCAGTAGCTGTTCTTTAGGAGTTGTTCCACATGTAGCTGTATTTTTTACATATTTGTGGGGAGGAAAGTGATCTCCACATCTTAATCGTCTGCCATCTTGAAACCTCCTCTCTAGTCACTTTAAAACCAATTTAATCCCTAAATATTAAAATTATCTGAAGAGAAATCCAAATATATATTTATGTGAAGGCATATTTTTTCAAAAGTTTTTCTCTACCCATATTATTTGCTTCTTATAAATGTAGTCTCCAGAATATTCAGTTCACTGACATAATGTGTGTGATACCCAGTAGTTTTTCATCAGCAGATGATCACATTCTATGCCTCTTTTTCAATATGCTAAAGAAGTGTTTCTGAGAAGTACATTATAAACGGAGTTTGATTAGGATGTAAAGGAACCTTCAAGGATACCTAATCATTCCTTGAAAGGTTATATGTGTTATAAGGTTAACTCAAAATCTGTAGCATCTGTGACAAAAAATTAATGTAGAGGACATTGGGGCTTCTCCTTCTACTGAACCCTAGATGGCTCTATGATACCGAATTCATTCTATAGTCCTGGCCACAGATGAAATTGTGACACATTTTATTTAGAATCTCTTCAGATCCTATTTCCTCACAGATGCCGTACATTTGTATAAAGAAATTCAACATTTGATGGTCTTTAAGAATCAAGTTATGTCAATTTTTCACCATCGACTGTATTCCCAAGGCCTTGATAAATGCTGACACATCTGTGTGGTGATACTGAAAATGCTCTATTTGTAGGAAAGCAAGGTGTCTACCATACAGTTCTAGCAGAATTACTTTCAATTTATACTAGAACCTGAAGTATCAAGGGATGTCTTCTGGGTTATGCTGTCATTTTGGGTGCTAACAATACTGATATGTCCACTAATTTCATGAGTAAGCAGAACAAAATTAGTGTGAGCTTGAGTGAGAACTTTTCTTTTTGTCTTTCTTTGCACTTCCCAAAAGTGATGGTGTCATTCTCACACTATAGAATGTCACCTCAAAAGTGATGAAAACCTTTGTAATAGCTTTTAGCTCATTTTTTCATCCATGTAATTAATCCTGATATTAATTCATATTCATATACATAGCAATTTAGCTTAAAAAAAAATGAGGACTCCATTTCTCAAAAATGTGATTGTGAGCAGCTGTATTCCCAAGCCTTGGTGGAAAATTTTTCAGGATGATAAATAATAAAAATTTTTGTGTTTTCTTCATTGAAAAATTATGGCTACTCCTTTATAACTTTCATAGAGTTGTGAGGATACCTGTATTATCAATTCAATAAAGCTAAATAAAAGCTTAAAATATTATTTATTTAAACCTTAATTTTTCACTGGAAATGGTGATCAAAATAATAAAATTAAAAACACATTTGCAGTGAGAAGTTGTCTTGAGCAGATCCTGATTCTCCTCTCCTGAAGCTTTGTCTGGTTTTCCCTAGTGCCCTGGCTCCACCCTCTGAGATTTTTTTCTTTGTGATTATATACTTTGGGCTCATCTGAAAAAGTGTTGGAAAACACGCTTTCCTTGCAGGGGAACAATCAAGATGGTGGAGTAGTAGGACATGGAGCTCACCTCCTGCCACAAATACATCAAAAATACATCTACATGTGGAACGATTCTCATGGAATATCTACTGAACGCTGGCAGAAGACCACAGACTTTTGAAAGGGCAGGAAAATCTCCATGTAAATCTCCACGTAATCTCTTTTGTCCTGTGTAGGACAAAATAAAAAAGAAGAAAAAATAAAACACGCTCTCCTTGGCTAATCTGTATTTGAATGAAGCCTTTCTCTCACCCACAGTTTGGTGGCCTGAAAGCTGCTTTACAGCTCAAAGAGGTAAAGGGTATTTTTAGTCTTGGCTCATTATTTCTTAGGTAATATGGGTCTTTAATTGGCTTCTGATTTATTCACTCTCAGTTAGTTTCTTGCACAGGTAATTGTTCTCAAATTTTCTTCTCTTGCTGTGGTTCTCAAATGCATTTGATTCCTTTCTTTAACATCCACATGTTTCTCTCCCATCTTGATGTGGCTGCCTTGAGACCAAGAGTCTTATGTGAGAAGATTG